>NW_020270434.1:404221-520737 GCF_002803265.2 Melanaphis sacchari | reverse complement strand
TTATATTTTGTAACAACTCAAAAATTACACCAAAAAATTTCGAACATTTTTTCAAGAACACGAACGTTTACCTTTAATTTAACCACTCTGTATGTTTGGTATTAACAATTTTATGAATATTTAATAGCTATCAACTATTTTGGGCCCAAATATTGTGCACCTGAATTTCTCACATGTTTCAAAAATAAAACGTCCAAGTGACCAAAGATTATATTCGATGATTTCTTACGTTTAAAAAATCGAAGATAAATGTGTACCGATATATTCATACCTATATAATTCCCATAACTAGCGTTTATATAGATAAAAATTAAAACTTCAAAACGTACTATTTGCTATTGCTATTAATACACGATAAGAGTGTTTAATGAGGAAATTCAAATATTTACCTTAATCGTATTCAGTATCAGTATTGAGGAGCAATTACCATGTATTATTAATATACACTTTATTGACAAGAAGGTATTAAGATTACGATACTTATAAACTCTATATTTTAATCTAAATTTTACTTCATCCGGCTCTCAAGGTCTTTTCTGTAAATAATTCTATATTATATAGTTGTATAATATACCTGAGTATGCGCCCCCGTTGGTATAACCATTAAATCGGATACCTGCGCGGCCGTATAAAATACATATCGTATATATTTTTGTCTGTTTCATAAATCATAATAATATGACGTGTATAACAGCATCTGGTCATAATTTATTGTGTATTTTAGGCAAATCCGCGTAGAACTTTTGAACGATCCAATAATGTGTAAATGTATTTTTGACGAGCTAAGATGTATTTTCATCTACAGACACACACGTACAATATATGTAATACAATATACTAACCATCTATAATAATTATACAGTCTTATCGCAATATTATATAGTCGCGTGTAGAATTGTATACTATATACATTTCATTGGAAATCCTCATTTGCATGAATGCGATTGATTGCGGTGAATCGCGTACATTATTTCTTCTCTCGTTATCGTGTGATTTCTAATTCAAAATAATTATTACATCACATCAGTTGACTCCAATCTGAAATTCCACCGTATTAATGATAAATTTATTTGTATGTCTGTTTCCTCTTGACTGACCCGTTCAATTAAACATCTTTGGGCGTACTCGAATGAAACGTTGTAATAAAGGCATTCCCCGGAGAGTCATTTAAACTCACTGATGGTTATAATATTCAAATTTCACGAAATACGGACACCTACATAGTGTATACATACTCACTATATATTTTTTCAGGATGTATATTATTCCAATATAATCAGTATAATTTATTCGGTTACGTTTTTACTTTTTAGCATATAAATAGCTGTAGTTATATATACACGATATATGTAAGTATAGAAAAATAAGAATTATATGTATTCTATATTCATAACCAAATGATTTACAAACTATATATAAAAAGGAAAAAGAAAGATACTCGTCATCAAAACGGAATAGTATATTAATCGGATCAATCGGTAAGTGGTTACTATAAATAATAGCGGCTACTTGTCGAATACTTGTATATATAAGTACACTATCTATGATGTTATGATGTACCGCGCTCAATACATCTGCACAATGATAATGTTGGATTAATAATAACCCAACACAAGTACAATAACAACATGGTACCGACTATCGGCATAGGTACGCAATATACATATATATACATGCGTAAGTAAAAAATAAATTAATTATAATAAGCGTATAAATTTAAGTAAACAATACAATAATCATAAACCATACTATACTTGACGAGCGAGCGACCATGTGTATTCGACATGATAACGGAGCACTTTTGTACAATGTATGCTCAGTATTATTATTTCAGTAAAATGTACACAACATCTACCGTTAGTGGAGATTTTATCTTCGAACCATTTTAATTCGTATAGTGGCGTAAGTTAGAGCGGAGACAATGCAGGATAATTTATTTCTAAATTGAAAAATATAACGAGTCAATTCAATTTTAGAACAAAAATCTCTATTTTATAGTAAAATACGATGCATAGTATTGGGTTTTGTGTTAAATAAGAAATAATATTACAAATACGTCACTAAAATGATATAACACTAATCACTATATAATATTATATACATAGGTACTTTGGATGACTAAATTTGGATATAAGACTTCTTTCGGAATTTTTTAAATAATGATATAATTTTATTCTTCATTAAAGAATTAAATTAAACGATAATAATTGTAAGAGTGTATCAGCCAGTGGATTTTACTAAGCGCGTATAATTGTAAAAAGGAAGTCTCAATTATAACTAATATTATTATTCTATTATATAATAAAATCAATTTCATCAAATGTTGTCTTTCTGTCACACTTTATAATCAATTTTAGTCTGGACAATTGCACTTACTACAGCATTAATCGACTCTATAGTTTTTCACCATTTAATCTAAAATAATACTAACTGTGTGTTAATAATTAAAAATTGAGTTTAGTAAATAGAAAAAGATAAAATGTATTTTATACTGCAACTTTGAAAATCCGAATGAACATCCAATTTATCAATCGGACTAAATAATAAATAAACACATCCCTCCAAAGCCTAACCTAACCTGCTAATGACTAATAAAAATTATGCTATAGTCATTTCTGTTATTCTCTTATTAAAGAATAATTATTACCTATCAACTGCAACAGTTATAAAAAATAAATTTTACTGAAATTTTAAGCGCAATGGCACCTATTTAGAACCTTGAAATCATTATAATATTTTACCAATGAATTGCTTTCATACCAGAGACAAAACTCAAATACATATAACAATTAAAATTGTTGTATATTTATATCATTTATCAGCTTGAAATTCCACGCCTTAATAAAGTCGACAAATTGACTATAGTAAATAATATAATTTAATGATTGTCTAAATGTATAAATGACTAGGTCAAGAATTTCCAATTTCAAAATTCCAAAAGTAAAGATGTACGTGCAAGAATTTCTATAAGATAAGTGTAATGCACAATACGGAATAAAGCTTAGCCCAGTAAAGTTGTTAGATTTAAATTCAATCTACGTTGTTCTTTTAGTTTGTGATACGTATTTTATAGTTTGATATATTAATACGAATTTGTAAATATGTGTTAATTTCAACGTTTCGCAAATATATTATAATATTGTAACAACGTAAATTTAATAAGCTAAAAGACTATACTAGTTGGTGTGTAGTATTTAAATGATTCTCTACACTAATAACATAGTAGTGCTGAAAAATGTATCAGATAATGATATTACGCGATTACATTCTTCTAGAGTCAAGATGTTTGGAAAGTTTTTAAAGTCGTGTACTCGAAAACTGAACAAATACACCGTACAGTGCAACTTTTACATAAAATATGTATAGATATCTGAATATTACCTGGCAGCTGCCTATAGAGTATACTGCAATAGCCTGCAATAGGAATATATAGGTAACACGAATCAAATAAAAATTCACTGATTATTGATCGCAATAAGGAAACTACCAGTCGTTGCCCGCAGTACTCGGCACTAACAGGGACAATTATTAGTTGCTTTCAATACTGCTGATGGGCACACACACACTGATGAAAAGATGGTACGGTTATGTTGACCAAAGGTTATGAATGGCTTAACTTTTACCTTAATCGAAAAATTTCTATCCTTGCAAAGCTGATTTCACTACCACAGAGCAAATCCTTTATTCGACCGTTCGACCTTCTTGATGGCATAGAAGAAGACCAAACGTTTTGAGTTGAATTGTTCTTCATATGATTGTATTAGTACAAGCCGTTTTCTTAATGTATGATCGTATGGCATCGATCGTGCCTCTCGTTATAGTGTTGTACATTTATTTCTATTAGGGTTTACAGTTTCCTGCGCTCGACAATCGGACTGTTGTTTATTTTTAGGTTAATCTTAATATTTATTACGTTAATAGAATGTTCGAATATGCCACGATGTGATATAATAAGATCTCATAAATATTTGAATATATAAAACAATGAAAATAAAAGTGGTATTATATTTATTATTTATATTTATATTAACGGGCAAAGCCCTATACAATAACTTAAAACATGGAACAATTTACAATTTAAATAATTTACACAAATAACACGTTTAAGATTATACATGTTAATAATTCCAATAATAATATAAGTAATAAGCAGGGCTGTGAATTTATAGGAGAGTTCATTTTTTTTTTGTTGATTGTAAAACTTAGTTTTATAAGTACATAATTTGAATTATGTAATTACGAATCCATCTATGAAACTTTTATTTTGCATATTTTTGCATTTCTAGGTCATATTTTGCTTTTTTAGTTCATTTTCTAGTATTTTTAACCAAATTCTCTCAATTAATTTGTTTGAAAACTTTTTTTTATTTTACACTGGCTGTATATATTATGTCAAATTTTTTAACTTTTTTATTAAATAAACACTTTTTTGTACTAATATTTAATATCCTGTACCTAATATTAATATAAATATAAAAATTAAATTAAAAACTATTTTAAATGAATTTTATACTGTTATTTTTGGCATTATTTATATTCCTTTTTTTGCATTTTAAGTGCATATTTTATTGCATTTTTGACATTTTTAATGCATTTTTTAAGGTTTTTTAGTGCATTAAATTCACAGTCTTAGTAATAAGTAATATTGTTTGTGAGATAATATTACATAATTTATAAATTAATAGTTTTTAATATATAAACTATTTCTATTCAACGCTTAACTCACAAAAAAAAAAAAAAAATCATAGACAGTTTTTAAATTTCATAAACGAAAATTCATTAGTTCTAATAAAAAGAAAATAATAAACTCATGTAAGTTCCTTCAATTAAATTTAACCATTGTGACGGGCGATGAAGATAAATATATATTTTTTACGTATAAGTCATAACAAAGAATTTGGAATCCAACTGTATAAGACGGATCATTCTTGAAATGAAGTAATTATTGTGCTTATAAAGGCGTTAAGTATAAGTTGTATGGCTTATGCTACATCAATAAGTACTGCAAATTACATTTGAATATTAAAAATATAAAGAAACACTTGAAATTATCTAAAGTTGAATAACTAAATAAAATATAAGAAACGTATTCATCAAAATTAAAAATCACTCAAAGAAGTTACCATAACAAAAATCAAAATCGAGTATTCCCATTTTAATCCACTCATTCGTAATCAACAAACATTCTTCACTCAGACGCAATGGCAAATCGACTGAACTTAAAAAAACATGAAACAAAAATGCTCAGAGTATTAAAATAAGCGAATATCTACAGATACCAAAATATTAAAAATTCAGACAACTAAAGTAACAAATTCGTAAATTTTCTCATAAAATCTAAAATTATTAGTAAATTATAAAATCTTTGTACGCCAATATATTTAATATACGTATATATTTCATATTGTTTTATAGTTGAATAATTTTAAAAATTAAAATTTATATTGAATAAAATGGAACTTAAATTATTTATACACTAATACCGAAATAATATATGAAATAAATTATTAGTAATACCATTGCAGTAATGCTTTTCAGCGTATTGTACCTATACATAAGTAACTAATTACAGAATGGATCCAGAAATGTATATAAAAAATGTATTTAATATAATAACTGATTTTACTGATTACTAATTACCTATATAATAAAAATTTTAGAGGTAAACAGTTAACTATAGTTTTTGTAGTATTCCTCTGTTAAAGGATCAAAAATAGAAATTAATGTTTATTAATTCTACTTCCAAATATTATTTTACCTACTTATTTATATATTATATACACTAAATTTCTTATTAATAACATTATATAATTTATTATTATTCACAGTTTTAATAAATTTATATTTAATTATAAATATAATTTATCTCAAATATAATCGTATTTTTTATATTTCAGTGATAAAATATATTAAATAGAGATTAATAGCTTATAGAATAATCCATGCAAAACTCTCTTAATCCAGTCTTACACAAAATTATTTTAATATTGCAGAAGTGTATTTATACAAAGCCCTTAAAATGAAATCATAATTATAGTTAGTAAAATAAATAATGATAAATATCTGGTAGTTATAATTATTCGTTTACATATTTATAATACCTAATAAGTATGTGCAATTTATTTTCTTTACATCCATAAAATCATTAGCTACCTTTAATTTAATGTTACAGAACTATTTTACAATAATTTATAATTCTTTATAGTAAAATATTTAATATTTTTATCTATGAAATATTAATTACTTTGATTGAAATTAAACCCATGTCTATAATATCTGATTTGATTACTACGCAATTTTTTTAATTATATATAATTTAACAAATTACTCTCAAATCTAATTCAAGAGTACAAAAATAAATAAAAACGTTTTACGTTTATTTTCGTTAAATCAATATTTCGTAAAAATGGCATTGTACTCTAATAATCAAAAAAATTCACGTATATGTATTATTATTAGGTTTTTTAGGTGTACATTTTTTGAATTTTCTAATATCGATTCATTTTAAAAAAAACTTGAATTTTTCAAACGTGGTTAGGTTACTGTTATGGATGTCCACTGATTAGGTTTGGGTTGCGTTGTAAATCGTAAATATTTTTATATTGTATTTATATACTCGTATCTCCATTAAAATATATGCAATAGTCATTGGTGGTTATTAAATTGCGCATTTACAGGAAAAAAACAAACGGTATAAATTATATAAAATATTTTACTCCGCACTCGATATTAATGTTTACGATGATATAAAAGCTATCGTACATTCGTACTTGCTAAGTCGTTATGATATTGATAAGTGAAAACTCTATGTCACCCTTGAAAAATATAGTAGCAACGCGTACTAATATATACCTAAAAACTTAAAAATGTACTTAAATTAGTGTTTTATGTAACATATGTATAATGACGTTCATATTAAAATATTATAAGTAGAGTTAGATGCATACAGTTATTAGTCTAGGATACGGATTAGTATGTAATTAAAAATATAATTATTTATGTTATTATTTTTTTCCAAAATATATATAAAAACCATGAAAAACTCAATAATCATTTTTAAAACTTAAATCTTATAAAACAAAATGCTGAATAAAAAATAAACAAACGACACCAACAGCTAGACGCTAGAGTAATCGTTAAGGGAATAAAAAATGGTAAATATATAATTTACCTAGGCATTTTATTTTATTTACCTACTATGACATTCACTATTATGATTATTTACGTCAGGTTAAACATATTTTCCTCACAATTATTATTATTTTCAATATGTTTGTAAATTGGTGAATATAATAATATAAAATATGTACATAATATTGATAAAATATATTTAAAAAAAAAGCAAAATTACTTCAAAATATACAAAAATATGTAAATGTATGTACGTTTTATCTTACTTAGAGTGTAATGAGAAACATGTTCATTATTAATCAAAATTAAAAAACTCGAATTTAATAAACGTGTATATTTACATAAAAACCTATAACTTATTAATAAAAAAAAGTAATTTTGGATTTTTGGCTTCTGAAATTACACATATAGAATCATCTGAGAATCTATTAACAGAATTAATCAGTAAAGTTTAAACATAAAATTAAACTTCGGAAAAACCAAGAAATACATTTTTAAAAATACTTGATGATCTGATAAAATTAATTTGAGATTTAAAATTCTTATATTAATCTAAATTATACTAAAAGGCGAAAAAATATTTAAACAAGAACTTTCTGAAGATTTTATGGTTCATTATAAATTTGTCCCAACTTCATCAGTTGACATAGAATGTAGTTTTTCAAAATATAAAAATATTATTCATAATTACAGCAATTTCAATCAGTAAAAACTGCAAACATAATATTAAAAAGAAAAAAAATTTTCTATAGCTTTTGAACAGTTTTTTTTTTAAAGTTTGTTAAAAAGATGTTTAAGGATTTATTGTTTTTTTTAAATGCATTTTCTATAGTATTTTAGAACTTCAACATTTGTACTCTACTTATTGTGTTATGGCTATAAGCTATATTTTTGTCAATCAGATTTGCACCTACAACATCGACAGACCGTTATTTGCGCAACTTTGAATAATATACTGACGATAGTTTTATGTACGTGAGTGTATGTTACATAATATGATGTATGGACGTTCGAATAATACTCGATCAGAACTCAGAAGAAGTCAATAAAATTTAAGAAATTCCTATAATGAGGCGATAGACATTGCGACGACTATAATATTATAATATTGTTATCGATTAAGACGACATTTATTTATTGTTTGGAAAACTTAAAATGTGTATAAGTATAATACCATAATTATTGTAATTTATATTTGGTATGACATGGTGGCTAAATTGTTAAGATGCTATTACTTTTCCACGTGTCATCAATATAGGAGTCAACCAGACGTGCACGTAAACATGCTTTAAGATATTTGAACACAAGACGATCGATGCAATATCCGTAACGAATTTATATTAGTATAAAAGTATCCGAATATTATTACGTTGTAATATCAATAGACGTTCTACTTGAGTGTTTGTTTGTTTATTTATTTTTATATATGTGTTCAACAGTTTTTTTAAAACACAAACGAGATGTCCGTTACGAATAAGCAAATTAAGAAATAACATTTTTTTTTTTTATTATTTGCTTAAAATATTAAGTATACATTTCATAGTCTTGTCAAATTTTATTTTTGCAATCGTTGCACCGTCGATTTTTTGTAGGATCTAAAAATATAACTTGTTTACGCCGAAATTAATAATAATATGTTAATAATACGATGTATTTCGTAAAGAGAATTTTTTTTTATGTTTCGTCTCTGGCTTCGAGTAACTTATAAATCTGGTGGTCTGGTGGCGTAGAAAAAAAATAAAAATTATGCCTCCGACCGAGGAGCACTTGCTACTTCGGTGACGGGTCCGGAAATAGTGTCTGTGCGTCTGTTGGACACATGTTCATTGTATGGGCTGCACCTCACAGGACAAGGCGACGACGTGTGTTATATGCGTGTGTGTGTGTGTATGTGGTTATTACGAAGAGCACATGCGTCGTACATGTTTTTATGCACATACAGAGCGTTTATTGTCGGCCGACACGATGTCACTGTGTCGACGTCGTCTATTAGTGTACTCCGTTCGCGTTTACAAATATCCAGTTGTATGACAATACGATCGGATTATGGTAGAAAAACAAATAATAACGAAAGCTGACTTTGTGCGTGTGTGTGTATGTGTGTACACAGTTTAATATTGCGCTACACTCGCTATTATAGCTCTATTTAAACTTTTAATAACGACGATGGCGATTATAATTATAATCATGCGTGAAGGCGATGTTACTATTGTGGTGGGCATAGAGACACGGTCGTCGACCTCTCGTCATCGCATCCGTCATCGCCGTCGTGTCCCCCGCAAAGGCTCACATGCGTGTATTTATACCGCCGAATTGGGTAGATGACTCGGCGACGAACGAGACCGGAAATGCGGGCCCAACGACTACGCCTCTTAATCCGGAAATTCGTTTGAGACGAATTTTTCTTTTGTCTTCGGTTAATGTATAATTTATGTCGCCCACCATTACACGTCACCCAATTGCGTGGCTTTAACATTAGCTAGCTCGGAATAGAAGTTAAAAAAAGAGACAGCTATTTGCAAAACACCCCACTGATTTTAATATCATTTTTCTTATTATGCAATCCATAGAATGATTTTACCATTGCCCATAATTTGAGACAACCAAATAGTATTCGAATATTATCATGCCGTACGGTATCTGAGAAATTTGAAAGGATCACGAAGCAACAGTAACGTGAACCGTAATAATAATTACTAATATTATTAATTAATTATTATGTTATAATATAGGAAGAATTATGCGACCCCGGTGATGATGTTAAGGTAAAAAGACATAACTCATCGGTTTCTGCAAAAAAAATCTCCATCAAATAGGGGATATGCGCCGTGAACGTTACTAATTTTTTTTACATTACTTTACTTTTTCTACCTGTAACTTAATTAGATACCTACGTCACACTCACTTAATTTTCCTTTAGACATTCCGCACGAAACAATGCAATGCTGTCGGTACATAATGGATATGCGTGTAAATGTATCAGTATAAATGAGTTGCGATCCAATCCCTAAATAACATAGGAATTGTGACCCGGGTTTAAAAAAAATACGTAAGAATTGCAGCCATACATAAGTGTATATATTTCATATATATATACTCACTACAAAATCAAACTAGAAGTGTAATAAAAACACATAAATATATGTTTAGTCACAAGGCCCCTACGACTTGGACACGAGTACGATCGCACAACACAAAAAACCGATCAGAATTAATATGATGGTTTTAACGCTACCGTATGGACTTGACGCAAAAAAAGTAATGAAGCTGAATCTACGGCAATAACGTGAAGACGGACTTTTTCACGGATAAAGGTCGCACGGATAACTTCTCCGTAACGTATCGAACATTACATTTATCGTTATTCGTTTATTGCTATGTATACCTACCTAACATAGGTAATGATAACTACTCGAACCGCAACTCATTTGCAGTTAAAATATTGTCGGGCCGCAACTAACCTACACCTTAAATATTATTGGGCTACAATTCACTGATTTCCAACACCGGAAACAACACATCGGGCTGCAACTCACCCACAGTCAAGTGTACAACAATAATAATAATATGATATTTTTGGTAGGAAAAAAAGGTTACGTGTGTTTTTGGGCGGTAGTAAATAGTAAATCAAACTGTATCGTATTATGTATATTATATATGATATTGTTACGTCGGCGTTTAGTTTAAGTAGGCATTGACTGCATAATTTCTAACTCATATGCAATTTTTTTGACTAAAAAATACAATGGATATATTTCCGGGAATTCATTTTAAACGACCGTCGTCGGCCGGGATAAAACTAGATGATGTAAATGTTTGAAAATAAAAACTAGCAAAATAGCGTTTTTATTTTTTTATGCTACTTACTGGCCTATTCTCGGTAACGTCTTATCTCCATTCACCATATATAATAACACGACGAGTGGACATTTCATTTACGAAAACTATTCGAACGATGATCTTTGGTGTAATCTATACGATGTGACAACAAATATCTGCGGTGTTATTTTTTTTTTTTTTTATGAAACTTAAATGGTATTGACAAAGCTAAAAGAAAAATCTCGTGAGACACTATTTACAACATAGGACGTAAATACATATGTTAATTTAAAGCGTAATACTTATATGCAGTCTAAGAGTCTATCAACATGTACATATAACAATATATTATAATGCCTTTAGATTGTATGTAAAGTGAAATTTTCAACAACATAGTGGACTCTAGTACGGCAAATGTTGACGTATATAAATATTATGGAATATACGACCAGTACCAATATAGTAATATTTAAAATAATTTATGAGTGTTTCAAATTTAAACAAGCAGACGTTTAAAATTCACGGGTATTTAATGTAATTAATTATGTCAAAACTTTTTTTATTATTATTTTTATTACAGTTTTATAATATGTTACTTATAACTTATAATTTAGCTTAATGACATAAAATATTATTATATAGCTAAAAAATATATTAGAACTCAGCAGTACCATAAATCCGATCTGGAACTTTTAAGGTATTATTGTTTTTTGGTTTTTATGGAAATTGGAATAATAAAATTTGACTAATTGAATAAAGGTAGGCTTTTTTACATCTTCATGAAGAGTTTTGTGATCAAAATATCAAGGTGAAGATTTTATTTGTTGCAAAAAACTAGATTGTTTGTATTAAAGAATTTTTCAGAACCATAAGGCCATAACTGATACCATATGTCCATATTGGACGTATTATTGATTTATAAATAATGAGTTTTCATTATTTATGAGTGTTTAAATGAAATATTGATTTACATCAAATGTACGTGCTGTGTTAAGAATTTTCCGACATGAAAAATAAATAATCCTATTCTTTTCAAATATTTCAAACATCAACTGAATAAAAAGCGTGTTTGAAGAAAAAACCTAGTGTAATTTGTATAAAATATATAACGATATCATTTTCGTGACGACGTAAACGAGTTGCAATTTGCGACTATACAGAATATAATAATGATCATATTTAATAAAACATAATAAGCATAACCACATAAGAATATTACACAGCGCGGGAACATAATTTTTTTCTTCGGTTTCGTTTTCAAATTGTATACCTACCTATTATGTTTCGCGCCCCGTCATAAACACGTTGAGGCACCATTGCCATCATAATATATAATAACATTAAGTACCTAATTTTAGCTAGGTGGTCGCCGTTTTGAATTTTGTCGAAAACGAAAGCATCTAGTGGTGTGGCATATTATTATACATTATTATATATTGTAAATGTAAATAATAATAAAACGCTATATAGCAGTCGAATAATATAATATATATACATTGGTTGACGGTTGTATATTATGTAGCGCACTAGCATGTATACCATATTATACGTTTAGATAGGTATACATGATAATATATCAAACACACGACTATTATTATTATTATTAATAATAATAACAACAACGCGCCGATGCCGCTGAGTTGCGACACAGCTTAGACGTGAAATACATTACGAGATCGCCGCGGCCGTCGTATTTATTTCCTGATGCGTTTATAATATTCTTCCTGTATCTTTACCATACTGGTCGTCGGTCGACAGCGACGGCGGATCGAGTGGAAACGTTAAAAACCGATTACGTCCGACAACCCGTTTTTAACAACGCATCCGTGTAATAATATATAATATAATACTATCTATAGGTACCTACATATACGAGTATACGACACAGGAATAATAATATATTTATATACTATTATAACGTTATCCTACGCGAGTTACATATTATTATTATTATTATTATTATTGTACATACGCATGCCGATTACTGTATGAATAGGCGATGTAGGTATTCTTTAAATTGTATAATGATGTTAACAAATTAAAAAAAAGCTCTACACGAGTATAAAATACGAAAGGCTGTTTTCCGATCGATATCCGGGTTTTATATCATTTTGCTGTCTAGGACGTCTGTAATATAGTTGTATACATATTATATAGTTTATAGATTGACACCGAACATAACAAAATCGGCTGAAGAGATTAAAATCGACCCAATCACAGAAGAAATGTGTAGATTGACTCCCCTTAGTTAATACTATCGTACAGGTGATAAACATTATTATTATTATTATTATTATTAGTTAATGTTTATACGTGAATGTTGTGAGTACATGGACAACAATAAACAAACTATAGGACACTATATAACTGACACTCGAAACGTTATTATACCTGTACGCATACACTCACTCGTGTGTATCTTAAGTTTAATATTATTTAAAATATTGACCAGTGTCCGAATCGATTGGGTATGCAATAAGATGTTAGACTGTTGATGTTTTACGAATCCATACAGAACAATATACAGTGAAATCTCTAAAAAACGGGGTCCCATGTGTTCACTATTTGGAGAGTTCATTTTGTAGAAAGTTCGAAATTAGTTCCCAAAAAAATCTACTATTTTGACGTGTCTGTCAAGGGAAACATCACAAATTATACTATGAATCACACACTCAAACTGGAGTAAGTAAGGAGTAATACTGATTCTCAAACTCTCAAAAAAACGGTACTTTTAATATTTTTAAAGATTTCATAGTATACAATATACATTCAATAATTATACAATACCTATAATAGTAAGTTATTCAGTTTAAAACCGGAAATTAAAAATAAATTAGCTACTAAAACAGCTGTGTGGTTCTTCCCTGTGCTCCTGTAACAATTGAATTTAAATTTATTTATTGACATTGAAATTCTTTTTTCCAATTACATCTACAACTGATGGTTAAAAAATTAAGCTGACTTTTCACTTAAATCGTCGCATATTTAAAATGAATGTATGATAAACACCAATCGCCAATATATTTTTTGTACGTTGATGAATATAGTATTAATTTAAGTCATGATTATTACCAATATTATTAACATGTTACATCCCTGTCGATTTTTTTGTACAGCTGGCCTTCGGCCTGAGTAAAAAGATATTATAATGATTTATTAGTAGAATGGAGGAAAGGAGTTGGTCGAGCATTCTACACTCAAATATCGTTGAGGATTTTTGAATCATTCACCATTATCTATACCTATTTATAAATGATTAAATGCAAGTATCGAAAATATAAATGGCCATAGTAGCTTGAGTATGAATAAATACGTCAAATATGTATATCATTTAAACTCGCAATAAAATAATAAATTTTTTCAAGTGCTCTACAAATAGAATCTAATAATATTATAATAATTTATTATGGTACTGATCTACACACACACATATATATATTTATATACACTTATATGAACCTAAATTAAAATACGCGCTGTGTTTACTAAGGCACAAACAGTATTACAGTTAGGAACCTAGATGTGTATACAGGCCTATCGTAGTGTCGTTAGGGGAGGGAGGAAAGGTAGGATTCCTCCCGGGCCTGAACGTTTTAAAGGGCTCGACAAAAAAAAAAAAGAAAAAAAGATAATTAATAATATGTAATGTATGAATACATAATATAAAAGATGTAAAACTATTTAAAAAGCAATTTAATTAAAAACTAATATTGTTTACAAATTTGTGCTTTTACTTTGTTACTTGAAATAGAAAAAGTATAAATATTTGAAATTTATTTGGTCTTGTGAGAGATTGCGGGAAGGAGGGTGACCGTGGCTCCTGAAACCACCACTAATAGGGGCCCTTAAGCATTTTCCTCCCGGACCTGAACTTTTCTCTCTACGGCCCTGGGTGTATAATACTTTGTTTTATCTGTAGTAAAAGTCCAAACGTGTTATCGTGCCCAAACTTGCCGCTTTTAACGTCTGAATATGTATACTGCACTTATTAATAACGTGTATATTACATACGGCTTGACGTATGACAAAAATAAAAAAACCAACAAGAATTAAGTCTTACAAAATACAAATGTTGAATTATGTTTATCCATTTGCAAAAACCGTTTCCTATCATCGTACCTATATATATATATATATATATATAATTAATTACGATGAAGTCAAAATATTTCAAACTCCCTATATCAGTGTCACGATGTGTATGATTTTGCTTTCTTATCGTATAGCCGACATTAGAATTTTTCTCGGAATATCTTTCTTGATTTCTATTTTATCTCAGTTAAAGTTATATAAAAAAATTAACGTTTAAAGCAATAAGGTTCTATCACGTGACCATCCACCAATCATCTCCTAACCTACCTTAACGTAAATTTAAAAGTCACGTAATGCACAATATTATATTATTATACCTATGTTTGAAAGTCATGTGCCAAGTATTTATGATTTAAAAAAAAAAGTATACAACATTTTTATTATAATAATTAATTTAGTAGTATAAACAGCACGCGTTCGCTCATTAGCGAACAACAGCTGTAGTTTTATATACCTCACTCAAAAAAAAAAAAAAAAAATGGAAAAGATTTCATGATAATACGCATAATATCGTATATTTTTTAATGTCCAACATCATGTTTTTTTTTTCATGAGATCATGCTAATTCCTTTTAAATTGTTTTGGATTTAGTACTTATTTTTTATAATACTCGTATACTTATACCTAATATATTCAATCTAAATATTACGAATATTTCTATTACTTAAAATATTTTTGTATATTTTATCCTCTACATATTTAAAATTATAGACATCAAATTTCAAAATGCAAAGAGAGTGATCCTTGGGTTGCAGTTTTGAATCTCGCAGAAGGTTGGCATGTGATTGAGCAGGGTGCAAAGTCTTTTAGTTTAATACGATATAATGTAAATAAAATATACTCTATAAAAAGTATAAACTATAGTTTAACTGCGTTGATGTATACAATTGTAAATTGTTTATATCTGAGTATATCATTATCACGCATAATAGTTTGATCTCGAATTTTAAATCATCAAGTCTTTTTATAATATTATAATATTAAAATGTGATTAATATAAAAAAATTGTATTCATAAAATTCAATTAAGTTTTTACTGTTATTTTTTTGCTAATATTGTAATTAAATCTTACATCCAACGTTTTTATTTTTCTTGTAAGCACATCACAAAACTCTAGTATAATAATTTATGAAATTTCTAGGTATTATTCTGTCAACAACACATCATTAAATTATTAATAAGTATAATTATATAATATGTTATAATGATATGAATAGGTACTGCATTATTATTATTCAATCGATAATCGATATACTAGCTATTATAATAATATATTAGGTACATTAAATGAGTGCGGAAATTTACATTCAGGACCAAAAATCTAAATTATCCGACTCTCGTCATCTGCTACTGTTAGATCAGCTGCACGAGAAGATTATTTGGTTATCTAAAGTATATTTATTTTATTATTCATAACACGAAATAGTTTTATGCAAAACTACGGTCGAAATTTCCCAAATGAGATGTGTAAACATGGAATGTAGGTACTATGCTAAAACGAATTTTTTTTTTATTTAAGTTATATTACTTTTTACCATTACTGAAAAATCCATTTTATTGAATGTAGACAATAGTTTATTTCGTTTAAATTCAAAACGAAATAACTTAATAATATCTGATATATAATTCTACACTAACAAAATTCACAGAAAGTATAGGTAAATCTTATAAACTAAACCAACAAAATTTATTCTAAATCAATTGTAAATAAATAACAGGCATGCCATTTTATCATTTTTAGAATAGTTAATAATTTTCAATAATTAATGTTTGGATAAAATAAAATAAATAATAAATAATAATGATCTTATAAATTAAAATAATAATTTATTTCGACATTGAAAAAAATATAATACATTGATAACATGATTAATTATAATTCAATTTTATTATTTATATAAAAACATTTTACCGTCTGAACTCAAAAGTTATTTTCCATTCACACCCAATTTATTTTTATGTATATGAACATAATAATATGTTACCATACTTAAAAAAAATATATTATAAAGTGACATTTCTTCAACAAGTTTTAGTAAACTTTATCTTTTATTTTGAGGTAACATTAATTTTTCTTCAAGCTTACAAAATAGGTATACTTAAGTAAATTGAAAATTACGTTTAATATTTGAAATTAATATACAATAAAACATATGTTTAGCCATTAGAATCTAATGATAAGATATTTTTTCTTATTCTAATTTACAATGAAATACAATTTTTATTTAAATAATTATAATACTAAAATACTGAGTACTAGAAAATTATAAGATTTTCACAATAATCAATCTATAGTTGTTAGTATATTTTCTAAAAAATATTATTTGTCTTAAATATTCTCATTAAGAATGGATAACAAAATATTTTAAATTTAAGAAATAAGATATCAACAGGATGATTAATTTATTAATGTATGGGACAAGAGTATTGTTTATAACATTGAGTCGGGACACCTAGATGCTGAATTTAAGTATGGGAAAAGTCATAAAATACTACGAAACGAATGGATTCTATCAAATAATATAAACACTATAAATCTATGTTTTGTAATTTTAGGAGGAATTGTTTAATGTGGATTTTGAAACTAAGTTTGAACATTTATACAAATATCATGCTAATTATTTACAGTACAAATAATTTGAAATTTTAATTTATACTATGAAAGGACTGGAAAAATGTGTTACTTATATGTTTCTGCATAATTTTAATTTTTCGGAAGAAGTGATATACACATTTTTAATTTAGACTAGAAAATTGGAGGGAATTGTGAGCTAAATGTTTATAAAAAAATAAAAAATTGTTCTACTTAAGAAGCTGGTAAGACCTTAAATTAAAGTTCAACTATAAATATATTCAATCACATAATGAATAATTTGAATTAAATGTAAATTAATAAAATTATATATACCTATGTTTATTTCCCATAGTGAGATTTAGTGATATGATATAATGTATAAGCATAAAAAATATACATTACTCTTATATTTTTACGTTCAATAAATTTGTATAATATTTATTTTATTTTTATTTTATTAATAGGTATATTAACTTTTGTAAGGCTATTTTTTATCCAAATATTATAATCGATTATTGAATGTGAAAACAACAAAAAAAAACTTGAAAACTGTATAATTCTATTATACCTATTACACAGAAATTAATTAATGTATTAGTTTTTTAATCGCGTTTCCGGAAAATAATAAAGTATTTTATTTTTTCCGGTTTTGGCGACAGAATAATTCATTTGACATTGCGTTTTTCAATATATAAAAAAAAAAAAAAAAAAATGAATAAGTAATATATCTTAACCACATTTCATATTCACACACGTGATAAATAAATGGTAGAATTAATTAAGTTGTTATTTTTATCTTCCTATTTACATTAAAAAAAATATAATATAATTTATATTATAATATCAATAATTGACAAACTTGATTTTATTTACATTAAACGAAGCGCGACGCCGCAAAATTATGCAGTGCATTCCGAAACCTCATTTTTGTTAATATTAACCCTCGGGCGAAAATATTATTAAATAGGTGGTTAAATCTAAATATTAAGTGTTTAAAAATATAACACCAACCAGTTGATATAATGAAAATACATATGCAAAAAATGAGGACTGAATAGCTGAAAATTATATTTTAATATTATTGTCTCAACGCCATATGTTTTTATGTCACCATAAACATCGTAATATAATGCTATTTCATAAATTATAATTAAATTAAAGTTTTTGTTCACGTGAGATCATAAGGGATAAAATATTCCGACCTAGCTAATTCTCGGAAAACCCAATATTTTATGGATATTATAAATTTAATTTAACAAACGACGACAAACGAATACGCGTAGGTATAATAAAATATATTGAATAATATATAAATATATTCAGTCTAATAATTCTAATATTGAATAATATATTATAAAATAATTAAAACACATCAGTATTTCGGAAGCTATGGACCACTTAAATAATAAAATCAGACCCTCCAAAAGTTCAACGTGTATTATTATTTAATGAAAATGTGATATTATGTTGTGGAAGCGTCCTAAACTGCAGACCTACAGGTAATATAATATGCAATGTTTATAATTTAATATATTATCATAATATTACGTTGGTTTCGACGCTTAATATACTTAAACTCGAATGGACAAGTTGTTATATATATTATGCGGTGCACTATCGTACCAATTATGTCTGTTTGATTTTTGTCGGCAAGGGAGTGGGGTGTTTGTGGAAACTCAGCCACGCTATTAAGCCGCGATAAATATAACCAGAATCGTAAGTAACTATATAGAGCTCGAACGCAGATTTAACGTACATTAGTATAATAGTCGGAGGTAGGCCCCTTGGTTTTACTACAGATGACTCAAGTGTAATATATTATACAAGCAAAGGTAAAAAACACGCCGTATTTACACAAGAGATAACGCGACGTACTCGAAAAATATATCATCGTGTACTACGCGTATCTATACAAAGTGATAAGTTTATACACCTATAATATTATATAAGAACCACCCGCCCAATCTATAAACATACATCTGTCAAGTGTGCAGAGTCACGATGTTCACTCCGAGAACCTTCGAGGAGATTAGCGTACCGGTTGCTTTACTATTCTATAGCCAAGTATAATAATATAATATGATATATACACATTTGATTGCTATAAAATACGTCGAACGGAATAAAAAAAAATCCTCATAGACGATTCGTCGCATAAAAAATATGTTGGCGTGTACGTTTAACACGTAGAAAAGCAATTTTTTTCGGTTTATCGATTGTGGTTCGTCTGTGGTATCGTATTACGCAATCGTAACGTGATAATCGCCAATATACGTTGGGTACCTCATAATCACTGAGGCGTCCGACTGCAAACGAAAAGGCTGAACCACTGAAGTTTTAAACACTATAATATCAAAATATAAAACGTGAATTAAGAATGAATATTAATAACGCTGTTATAATTTAAACAACGCTAGATAAACAAATATCTTATCGTTGTTGAAATAATTGGAGTGCGACGATAGTATTGTACGGGGCATGATATTATATTATAATAAATATAATATGTTTAAGACTCGATGAAGAAAAAAATGTCATCGGAGATTAATGCACGATGTTTAAGTATAAAATTATACGCATGTATAATATTATTATACGCATACATATTACGCACACGCATATACACTATACCCACGAACACTTCATAATATTATTAAAATATTATACTATATTACGACTCCATGTGTATGCGACTTGGCGGTTACTAATGTCGCACGTTTTTCTCGGACGGAAACGATCCAACAAAGTGTGCGAAAAAAATGTTTGGGTTATAAAAATAATAAAATGAAACGTGGATGACGATAAAAGATAAAAAAAAAAAAAAAAGTTTATTTTTCTCCTGCCCGAGATGCGATACGAAACGGTAATAATTAACAAAAATAAGAGGAAAAGTTTACGAAGTTAAGAATACTATATTATACCACGTCGAGTTTGTCAACCTTGAAACGAATCCGTTTGAAAAGCTACACAAAACACGTCTAATTATTTATAGACGTCCTTTTTTTATTTTTCAGTTAATTGTTATTTTAAACGTATAATTTGTTAACGTTTTCGGCGAACTTGAAATCCTCAGTTCATTTTATTGGAATTTAAGTCTAAAATATATTAAATATAATATAAAAAATATTAAATAATACTTAATAAAATAGGCGAAAAACTAAAAACTAAAATAATTGATTCATTAAAAATAAACATGAACCGATGAAGCAATCAAGTCCGAGAAAATAAATTAGTGTAAGACATATTAGTGTTTAATTTGTATAATAACTTTATTATATAATTATTAATATTCAACAAATAATAACCAAATCTTCAATACTACAAAACGATAATATTAACGAATTATTTAATTTAAATATAGCAATACTCCGAATAAGATATGGCATAGTGCAACTAGACCTAAATTTTTAAATTAACAATTGTCTAATACCCAGCTAAATACCTGACCAATTAATTCTCATCCCAGATACTCATTTAGAACATATTAAATACTATTTTGTAATATTTTCATTATTATAAACAATAATAGTACAACACTATAGTCTATAATACAACATAGTATTAAATTTAAATTTAAATTAAATACCTACCAAACAAATTCTATAAATTATAATGTGTATTATTCTCAGACTATTTTTTTTTATTACTATTTTTATACTGTATACATATTTAAAATAAACCGATATTAAGTTATTCATATTTTATCAAATATTTAAAAACCGATAAATCAGAGAACACATGCTTGTAAAACAGCAACTATGTGTTCAAAAATCAATAGAAATTAAAAATTAAATATCGATTTTAAATAATTATTTCAATCATAATGACATCGATAATTACATTGATTGTGGTAATTATTGTTGTTATCAAAGCATTCTACAATTGTTTTAAAATAAAATATTTCAAAACCTTATTACTTAAAACAATTAATTGAAAAATTGAAAACACAACATGCTTATTAAAATTGAACATTTACGTAAAAAGTTAGATTTAGGTGTGTATAGCTTAGATTTTAGGGGTACACATTTTGATTCTGATGATGCATATACACATAATGCATATCATATACACCATCCTATAGTTACGCCTATGAATATATGCATACCTATCAATAATACTTACTTGTTTATAAACTATTACTTGCATACTTGCTATGTTTCATGCAACTCGAATCTCCTTGATTGATCTAAATTCTAAAAGTATGGTAAGTACTAATAAAATGTACGGAGCGCGGTGTGCAAGTGAAAAGGACTTATTTATTATAAATTTGGTAACTAATTTTCAATTAGTAAGATTGCAAAAAATGTACGATATAATTTTCAATATCAAAATATTTGGTTTTTTTTCTTATCCACAAGTATTGCGTAGTCTACGACCACGGAAGAACGAAGAAACAACAATAGCGATCGATACGGGAATAAAATTAAACTTATTTTCTCGGTTCCCGAAAAATAATGCGATTTTGAGCCATGCTATTGTAACCGCGCACCGTCTTAGCACTCTTGCAAGCACTAACCAGTAACCACACACGTCGATAACAGCAAACACACATTACACATAATATACTATTAAATGCGTACAATTTATACGTTACACGCGATACACGTGTACGAATTCGATATTTTGTTTGCAGTTTTCGCGTACCATTGTTCCGGGGATCGAAAAACCGCTGAACCGACTTTAAACGTAAACAACTCGCGTTTTCCGAGACCCGTCGACTATTTCGCTAGAAACGTCAGCGCCGTCCTATCACCGTATATACATAAATATAATAAAATAATATACGATGCGACGACTTTAATAATACCTAGTAATAATAATAATAATAATAATAATAATAATACGCTCGGTTTGCATCCTTATTTTGTTATAATAATTTGCCTTTGTTTACTTTCATCGTTGTAGAATGAAAACGTATATAGTTCAAACTTTATAATGAATTATTATATTATTATATCGTGTTACTGTTACACAATAGTTGGATGTTACGACGTACAAATATTGTTTCTAGTGGTTTTTATTTCACCGCCGTCGTTTATTGACTGATTTTTCTTACATTCCGTTATCGTTTTTAACCAGAATCCTTTTAAATTATCTCTCTCTCTCACTCTCTCTCTTTCTATTTAAACCATTACATTTAATAACAATTTGCATTATCATTGTATCATGATTACGTCAATATATTTCTTATACAATAAAAATTGTTATGTTATACGACAATTATTAATTTATTTTACATAATAATAGCTTCCGATAGCAAACGATGCTATTTAAACTCCACTTTAAGACTATTATAAATATTAATAATGATTTAATATGTACAAACTACAGAGTGATCCACTATGCCTTTGTGCTGTCTAGTTCTGGAAATCTGAGAAAACGGGTAGACAGTGCAGTAGCTCACTAACCTATATAATAAATACATGCCACAGTAGTGTTAGTTAATAAACTACATAAAATGCATAAAAGAAAATCCATAGCGGTTTTTCTACAGCTTAGGTACCTAAAAGGAACCGAGAATTTCCTGATCCAAAAAAAAAGAGGTAGATAATATATAATCTACTAAATGTAATTAACTGATTTCCACGTCACTACTCGTACATAGATGGTACGTGGAAATTGTCCTTATATGCTGAGATAGAATCAAAAAAAAAGTAGTGATGCATGACGCTTGTAAATTTAGTAAACGGATATGACTCCTTGGATTTCAAATGCACAAAAGCCAGTGTACATGATTAAAATATTTAAGTGTTAATCGATAATAAAATGAATGGGTACCACAAAAACAAAAAAGCAAAAATTCATGAATACATTTATTTTCACAATATATGTGTATAGAAACATCATGCACTTTTAAAAGGAAAAAAAACGTTGTTAAATATGACGATTTTTTTTTCTACCATCACACTCCATGGTGGGCTTATTCATTATATTATTCTCGTTTTATAATCTTGTTTTATACAAGAGTATCGTATTTTGACGTTTTGAAAACACAAAAAAAAACAACTACAAATAAATAACTGTTAATCCCTTGGGTTTACAGTTTCATTTATATTATTTGTACAAGCACATTTTGTCGTGTGCACATATTGTTGGTATTAAATATCTCATGAATAAGAACATGGACTAAATATAAATTATAATATACAGAAGACATTCGATGGTAGCCTTTTGCGTTTTGCATCATAATCTACCACACTAATAAAATCTTAAAACGCTTTAATACTAAACTAACACTTTTTGTTATATCATAGAACAATATTATTTTAAATTATGTATATATATATATTAATGATATATACCAACCTATTCGGTTGTCAAAATAAGCCAAATGCCAATAAAATCAATATTCGTACCAAATTAAATGGCGTAAAGTGAAAAATGATCAAATAATATGAAATTCATTAAAAATATTGTTAAGGTGAATATTATAATATTTTTCTTTAAGTTTTAAGAATATTTAAAAAAAATTGATTAAAATTCGTGTTGCCTCTAAAATAAGTATTCGTAAGTTGAAACATCAATAACACATTATATATAATATACACCTATGATTGTACCTGAATTTATATGTAGTTATAAACTACAATATTATAATATATAATTATAAAATATAGACTAATATGTTCTACGAATGCATGTAATCGCTATGGTTACGGAATAGTGAGTACCTACGTACTCACCGAATTTCTGAACCTAAATAATTAATTTTTACTAAAATTTGTCACATAATTTATTATAATAAAATAAAAATATATTAAAATTTGCTTTATCATAAAATATATAATATTAAATTAACAGCAAGTAATGAATATAGTAGTGAATTTTATGTGAAAAAATAAAATAATATAATTGGGGTATACACGTGATTACGTGGTTCATTTTAATGGAATAAAACGAATCACTTGATACTTATAATGACAAAATAATAGTTATTACTTATTACCTATTAAAGAGTATAGCACCCAAAAAACAATATTTTTTATTGCAAAATCAACAACTTCCCGGATAACGATCTAGAAAAATCGATTGATGGACGTAACATGCACATCATATTAATAGGTATAAAGATCTATAATAATTTTAAGTATAAAAAATATTCGTATACTATGCGATCACAGTGAATATATATGTATGCGATTACTACAGATATATTTACAATTGTATTAAATTTTTTAAATTACCATTGTAATTATAATTATAGGAAATCTACAGCTATAATATGCCAAAGATAAAAAAATAACGATAACCACCATCGAATTATATAAATATAATAATATGGTACATTATATTTTAATATCCGTCATCATAATTGTTATATTATTATTTATTACTATAATATTGTGTCATGTTATTGACAAACCAATCACTCATAAGTAAAGTAAATACAGATGTCATGAATGTGTAGATACATACGTATTTATTAGTATTTATTGAATTTATCATTTTTGTCGACTACTATAATATTATATAATAATATCGATGTGTTCGGAATAACATTCGTGCACAAAAACGAGGCGTAATTGTTTACCTGTACTACTACAGTTAAAAAATCTGTAGTAGGTTTTACATTTCAATGAATTTTTAAATTGTATTCTTTGGAGTGTTAAAATGACAACAGTGTGTCAGTGTGTGTAGAATAAAATACGCAAGATCGAACATTAAATGTTTACTCAAAACAGTACTAGATAAAGGAACTCTGATATTACCTCTGAATAGATGTTGTCATATTGAAAAGCTTACTATAACATTCTTCACTAGTTTATTCTTTAGTTAAAATAATATAAGTATACTGTTGAATAAAATAATATATTAAGTTCTAAATAATTTGTACGCTTAAAAATACACAATAATTACACATATTTATGAAATTATTTACATTGATTAGAAATATCAAATATCAAATTAAATAATTAAATGTTACACTATTATTTTTTATGTTGTTAAATTAACATCAATATATTGTAAAAAGATCTTTTAGATCATCTAAATACATCGTAAACTATTTCAAAATATTTATATTCAGAGTATATTTGTACATTTGGTATGACAATTGAAACAATACTTCTGCGTGATTTTTAATAATATCGACATATATATAAATAAATTATATAATAATTTCAAACTAATTTACGTAATATTCGAAAACAATAAAATTTACTCGCGCCACGTCATGTACACAATTAATGTTTTTTTTTTTTTTTTCGTTGTTGTTATAGATTATATTTTATTAAATTGCAAACGAAACCCCGCCGAGATTGATTTTTGAGTGTATTACAGTATTGTACATGACCGCGGTTCTCGAGAATATTACATTTCGTGTGTTTAAATGCAAACAGATTTATATAAATACATTTTAATACCGCATGCTCCGGAGATTACCCTCCTCGCCGTTTTCGCGACGTGCAATGATGAGCGTGCGCAAAGGGTGGAACAAGTTGACCTCGGAATTCCGTGGACGAAAAAAATAACACAAACAAACAACAAAAATTCGTATCCACCGCCGCGGGTTGCACGATAGTATTTTTTGTTTACGTTCGTCGACAATGGTGGGGTAATGGAGGCAGTGGTATCCGTGATCGGGGATATGATATTCGCGAGGAGAAAAGACCTAACCGCGTTCACCGCCACGTATATACCTATATTATAATGAGCTATTCGATTATGTAATATATTATTATTATTATCGCTATTTATCAGCTCTATTTGTTTATAAACATTGGCACTGGGTTAAATACGCATATTTTTTTTAAATATTTTTTTATCGTTTTTATTATTAAAACCATCAAAATGCATATGATATAAAATACTAATATAAATTACTACCTATTTATCTCTTTTGAGCTAAACTTGAGTTTTAGATAGACAGCAATTCATTGATAACTGTCAAATAAAAGCGATTATATAGTTTTTAAATTATAATTTTAAATAGATGAGTAGGTATAATACGTAATATAAGATATTTACATTATATATAAATATAAATTGCATAACTTGGGTGGAATAGCCATAATTATTAATAACCCAATTGCAGATTACGGGACAGTGGACAGAAATAAATGACATATACATGATCAGAGCAAGTAAACATTGATTCTCAACACTTTTTTGTTTATATACCTTGCAAAGTTCATACTGAACAAAATAAATATATTATAGTATAGTATAATATAATATAAACAGATATGAATATATAATAAGATTTTAGATTTAAATACAAATTCAAATTGATTGAATCTAAAAACACGTGTGATAAATGCTAACTACTAAGTTCATTTTTTCTAAGACTTTAAATAAAATGAGTTATTTTCTTTCTTTGTTTTAGGTTTAGGTAGATACATATACGTAACTTACGACTTTTCCGTGTTTGTGAGATATATTATATGTATTGAAAGACATACAATATTTAGCCCAAAATTATTGAATAAATTACCCAAAAATTGTGAAATGTATTATGCTGCAAAGAATAAGAACCTATTCTAGAACACAATTTACCAAATCGGATCATTGAAAAATGCAAGGTTATCGAAGTTCAAAATAATTTCATATTACACGGATATTTCGATTTTCGTTTTACTTATAATAAAACGATAAAATGTCGTCTTACTGTAATTTGGATAATAACAATAAATCCAACGTTCGCTACTTATTATCATAAATACGTTGTAAGATATGGCAAGAAGTTTAAGTAAGTATACCGCCGAGTCGGCAAAGTCAGTGACGCCACCATAATATGTCAGTGACAAACAGTGGGACATGACGAGTACAATACCTGCGTACACATTATTTTATTAATATGACGACGACTTCTCTGGGCACTGTACGCGGACGGTGTAAATTCGATGAGAAAAAATGGCATTTTTTTTTTTTTTTTTTGGTAATTTTTCGTACCCGCGCCACCTGCCTGCCACTATATGCTCACATATAATATATTATCACCGCGCACAGGTATAATACGCGTAGTATGCACTACGGTATTATACATTTATAATATCATATAATGTGAACGCTATCCTATCCCGCGATGCCTTTTGTCCGGCGGCGGCCCCAGTCGGTCCCATGGGGTGCCCGGATGAAGGATTATATTATATATACACGCCCGCCGAGCGTCGCGATACAACCGGTTCCAACCCCCGCCCGCCACACACCAAAACACCACCCCCCCACCTTTGAAGTGCACCATGGCGCGCATATTATAAGCGCATAATAATAATAATAATAATAATAATAATAATAATAAAAATAATAATATAAACCCGGGGATTCGGTGGCGATACGTAAATACAATATAATAATAAATAATAATAATAATATATAGTGAAAAAGGGGACGAAAACCTTATCGCCTATACTTGCACGTATATATTATTATTTCTCAGAAGCGTAAAACATATCGAACCGTACGTATACATGTGCGTACGATATATACATACGTATATTTATATATATATGATATACAATAGGAATTCCATCCCGTCGCCACCGCTCCGACCCACACCCGCACTCCGACCGTTCCGACCCGACAGAGTGGTATTTCGTCGGAAGAAACACACACGCACGTACACGTAGATACCTAAAACGCGTATATCATTATACTTGAATATTGTGTTTTCTGTGTGCGTGTGTGTTGGTGATGATATTATACGTCGACGGAATACAACGCGCCCTTTTATTTCTTGTTCTTGTATTATTTTTCCTTTCTTTCTCTTGTCCATCCGTTCTCTGGAATATTTGTCGCCACACATATACCCACCATGGCGTGTATCACACCATAGGCGTGCATGTACACATGAGTATTATTATTGTTATTATTATTACTATTACTAAAATAATGTTATTCTTATAGTGGAATGATATGCACCGGAAACGGTACGACCGGTAATGGAATTTACTCGAACCGGAGTAGGCGGAAGAGGAGCACCATCGATGGCCGTGTGGCCAAAGTCCAAGTGTTTGTTATTTCTTTATTTCTCTCTCACTCACACACACTCACCTCTTAACGCCATTCGCCCGAACAAAAGAAACGTATGTGTATGAGTGTGTGTGTGTGTGTGTGTATGTATGTGGCCGGACGCCAGGGCATTCCTATACTTCCGCAACGCCACTAACGCTATTCGATTTACGTTTTTGTGATCTACATTTCTTGTGTACGATATTATTTTTGGTCTTACAAACCTTGGCGGCTCGCGTAGTATATTACTATTATTACTATTACTATTACTACTACTACTACTACTACTACTACTACTACTTCTGCTGCTACTAAACTACTATATGATTACTAGCAGTATTACTACTCACAACACTGTGACTTCGCCATTACGGATTGAATAGTTATTTATTTATTTATTTTACATTTCTATTCTTACGTCTACCCCGTCCGCGCCATCGCGGTCGTTCGACTATTCGGTCTCATTTGTTTTTTATACTTTATACACATTATTTATGTGTTCACGCGATCATTGTAAAAAAAAAAAAAAACCATCGTGTAAATATATATTTATATTTTTTTTAAACAACCTATTTCTATTACACATAAATAAGTCCATGTATGTGCAATGAGACTTTTCCTCGTTTGACACGATCAATTGGATGAAACGCATTATTAGCTGATTATTATTTTCACTCTGTAAGGCAATACGCTTGGACAATAATGAGTTCTACATATGGACGAAACCTGTAGCTGTGACCGATGCTGCAATGTATAAACATACATAGTTATCCGAATCAGTGAAACTCACTCGTGGACAAAATTCAATCTTTCGTCAGCCCAAGATAATACACCATACTTTTTGTTAATTGCTCGCACTGCTATAAATGCACTCACCATCTTCACATAATAAACACGTACGGCGTTCGAGGTATATTTAAAACGATAAATAATATTAAATAAGAGTGTATATTATGTAGTATGTACAGAGTGTCTCGCCGTGTGCATATTATCTGTAATCCCGATTTATTACGATGGTTGTATATAGTACGAAACGTACTTTATGTGTGTATAATATATTAGTAATAGAATATTTCATTTTTAGCTGGGCAATATCGAATTCAATCAGTTCCCAAAAATTTACACAATTGAAACAAACAAAATGAGCGTGAACCATATTGTGCTCTCGGAGAACGTGTGAAAACGACAAACTCGTGTAGTAATCGTTTACTGTGATAGTGTAGTTGTTATCGTGATCGCCTATATAAAGTATTATACATACATGGATATTGGTGCTGAGAGTTACTGTACAGATTTACAACTCCACAATAATGACACTATCATAAACATACTTACACACGATCAACGACAATGTTAAAGCAAAAATAACACTTGTCGATAATTCGATAATTATAATAATTTTTTATGATATTTTACTTCCTGAGTGTTCACAAAAATATCCACTCAGTACCTACTTAAAATAAAAAAATAATATTTTTCTAGGATTTGCTGCAACGTTTAGTAACACACATTTTACCTATCTAATATATTACTTTTATACCAAACTGCAAGGCGCAAAACGTTAGATAGGTACTTCAAATTTCATCCACACTGTAATCGAGTAATACGTCATCTGAAATCTGAATACTGAATTACTTGGCTAGTTGACAGTGCAATAATCATAATGCATTTCTTCTGCTACAGTATTTACTCAAATCATATGTTAAGATAAATATTGGCTAAGTAGGTATTAATAAATATCAATGTGTGTTTCTATGGTTATACACATACCTACCTATTTACATATATATATATATATATATATATATATATATATATATATATATATATATGTAAATCGCACTTACAATCGACATTCTTAATACTATGAATATTTTATTTTCTCAGTTTTAAGAATTTAACGCTATATAAAAACCAATCTAATCAATACAGATAAACGTTATATCGATATGAAATATACGATAAAATAATATCAATATGGACACAAAATTAGATACCTTATTATAGACAAATGTTAACGGATAAATATTACTTGATAATACAAACCTGGAACGTGTTTAGTTATGAATAATGATCAACAAAATCCAAAACTTGGCAATTGTCTTGATCTAAAAAATAATAATTACAATTCTAAATCATTTAATAAAAATAAAAAAAGTCATAGTCTTAAAGATTAATGTTGCATTCGATGTCATAATACTACTAAAACTAGTAAGTAGTAATACTACTTATTAATTACTAAGATTATTTATTTTGAAGACAATAGACCTTTTACATGTAATAATTTTAACTTGATAAGATCAATATAGGCATCTAATGATATACACTTATTATAGTATAATAACACGTTTACTAAAAGTACTAAACAAATCGAATATTGTGATTCAGCGCCTATTTATATTATATATTATTATACATTGTATAACAATTAACAATTTATTTTTTGGTTGCAAAATTTAGTTTAAATGAAAGATATACTCGAAAAGACAATTGTAGAAAAGTGATATTAGTTATTTTTAATATTAATATGTAAAATTATAATTTTAACCAATTACAACAATTTAAAATTTCTTATCAGATTAATTATAAATTAAATAAATATAGTATTAATTTAAAGTTTGGTTAAGTTAAGTTAAGTTTTAAAAAAACTGATTGAGAAAAATATAACTTTAAAAACAAATGCATACCTACTTAAAATACGCAATACTAACATTTATTATCTCCAACTTCCAATACTCAAGATACTCTAGAAGAGATTTCTGTACCAAACAGTAAACTGCAAAGACAGTAAATAATCGTGTTGTGTGTTATAAATGATATAAATTAGACTTAAATTGATAAAATTGGTCAAGCATTTTTAACATAAACTAGAACGTCTAAAACATCGCCTAAAAGCCAGTTAAATTAAAATGAAAACCGAAGAAAGATTCAAAGATGAATGGAAATGAAAATGAAAACGAAACCTGAAAACCATTTGTTGTTTAACGAAAATGAAAACCAAAAAATTATTATCAAATTATTATTAATATTAATCGATAAAACAAAAAAAAATGAAATATCAAAAGCATTTACATAATAATATAATATAATGTTATGTAAATAATTATGCGTCTACTAAAATTATTTTTCACACATTTCAACTAATGATATAGTAAAGTTGTCAAAAACATAATATTGTACATTTCAGAAAAACATTAAAGATAGAGTTTGATGATAACATCTGTAAGTAATTGTCGGACGGAACGTTAAAATAATGTATCATATTATTTTTCCATTAGCTTATGTTGCAATATTTCATCACATTGTCCGATAAAAAACGATTAACGAGAATAAAATAAGTAAAAACGTCTGTACAACAAAAATTTCCGTTGTTTTTTCAATTTAAATGTTGAATAATTATAAAGATCAACGACCTACTCTCATAAACACAATCATTATGCTACGATATTCATTTATATATATATATATATATATATATAGAGTTTATCGATTTCAAAATATGTATAACTACTAAATGATTTATAATATCAATATTGACGACGTTATAAACATCTACCTATAACACGCGATCACGTGATCGATATTATTAATTATTATAAATAGTTGACCGTGGCATCGCTTATAAGTAAAATAGGACGTACTGAAGCTAGCTATTTCTTACTCAAGTCTAACATCAAATCCAAATACAATTATAGGTGAATAAAAAAACGATCCGTGGATGATTATTTCTTTTTCACTACATAGGCTTTATTATAATATAGCACTATACACAGTCTTCACTGTAAACAAAATCTTTGTAAATATTAGATGTATTATGTATCCTCTTAGAACATCAAAACCAATCACTTCATATTAGTTTAACCATTCTTACTGATTGCACAGCAACAATATCAATTACAAGAACTTTTAATATGAATGAAAAATATAATGCATATCAAGTGACAATGGCCAGATTCCTTGTAAAAAATAATAAAAATTTTTAACTTGATCATTCTTAATTAACATAGAAATTAAAATAGTTAAGTATCTATTTTAATAACTTTGTTTTTTCAGCTAATTTGCTAATTTTATACTTAAAGTTTAAATCATACTTAGTCGTATAAAATTTAATATTAATTTGCTCAATTATATTCTACAAGCATGTATTGCTATTAAAATAAGATTTTTAATATAAATAAACTAATAAATATTTCTTGATTTAATAATTTAGAAAACACAATTTTTTTAATACATATTGTTTAACCTCTACATCGATTTAATATATATTTATAACAAAATGATTATTATAAATTCTTATTATTTAAAAAAATTTAAAAACTTTTCAATCTCTTTGTTTTACCCGGATGGCAATTTAAAATGATTAACTAACTTTTTTAATTGAGTTAAATTAGTATTTTGCCATATAAGCTATACATTTTTGTAGTAAAATATATTATTTGTTAACTATTAACTTATATTTTGGCATTCTTAACGTTAACTTTATTTAACGAACTGTCTGATTACAAAAAATAATGTTATTAACTATCATCAACGCGTATCGATTGGTGGCAATACAATTTCTTTAAACGGCATCAACAATATCATGTTATATTATGATTATATTTATTAAACCGTCTCATAAATATATATAATTGTTAATCAAATCGTAGGTTTAAAAATAATAAGAATTTGCTAGTATAATACTTTAATCATGGTATAAAAAAGACGATAATAATAATAAAAAAAAATAAAAATACGAGTAAACATACCTAATAATATATTTCTCTGAAGTGGGTTTCACAACAACTTCAAAAACCTAATCTACGATAAAACCACGCTATAAAAATTACGGCCGGATATTCGATACGAGTGAGTATATACTGACTACAATAATTGTAATAATAATAATAATATTATATTGTTATAATTTGCTCATCGTTGAAATATAATATTATTACAATGAAACAATAATATCCGTAAATACTAACTCGACGATCGACCGCATGTCATATGTTACTATAAATGTATAGTTAATGATAATAATTAACAATAATGTACTCTTGTCTTCGTTTTTGAAGTGGCAAAAGAACGACATTGTAATATCATCACTATTTGAATAGGAATAACGTTACCGTTTACCGAAAAAATTCTACAGAACATACAATATTGGTTCTAACTTCTAAGCCACTGTCGGTACACAGGACGATTTTTCACTCTCGAAAATGTGACGAGGTAAATACATAAATAATGATTATGGTAGAACGAGCGAGACGTATTTAATAACCGTTAGGCTATAAATTTCAGATATTATGGTTTTATAAGTTTCTGATAGCTAAAAAAAAAATGAAGCCTCTCCTAAAAATAAAATAACTTTTAAATGTCTTCAAAAGCGCTGTTTTCAAATAAACGGAATTCACTTTTTAAATTCTAAATAAAATAATTTTAAAAAAGGTGGGGTTTTCTTCTTTACATATTACAAATTTTTTTTTTATTTTTTCGTGGCTCTGTGACCCAGCTTAACGTTTCAACCCATATGTGGTTGATCAGTGTAGATACACATATGATATATTTGTGAAGCTGTAATCGGCAAAAATAACTTGAGAATATAATGAACGAATTAAAACAACATATTTTTTAAAAACCACAGATAAAAAATATTAAAATACCTTAGTAATATTATTTAATTTACTTACACTTTTTGTTATAATTTCATTTTGATATATATAACATGCAGAGAAAATGTAGAAAAAAATGAGTTCTTATTACTGCGGGGTATTCTCTATATGTAGACCTTTTCATTTATTTTCTTTATTTAAGTTATTATTCGACTAACAATATTTAGTCAGTTGATCGTCACTAATGTGTTAATGTGTGAAATCTTAACCTGGTGTTAATTTTTAGAAGTGGAAATTTAGGTTTTGAAGGATAAACTTAAATTATTACATAGTACGTGAGTAAAAATTACTTTAATTTGATATGTTCAATAAAAAATACAATTAACTTTCCTAGAATACTAAAGACTAGTATTTTGAAAACTAACCTTTCTGTCTTTCATAACAACAGAACATGTATAAACACGTTAAATACAATTTGGTATTTTTTTTCCTGCTATTCTTTATTCCTTTTGTTTTATTTAGTTTATTGTTTTTTCCTTATTCTTATTTCCTTGGTATTTTATCTAGTATTCGATAATGCAGCGCATCTCTGATTTCCGGGGTCAAAGACGCGTTTTAATGTCAGAATGTTCGATTAATCTTTCATTTCCGCTCAGATATATCTCAGTGAATCAGTAAGTACATCCTAAGTACGTATCCTTATATCACGCAACTTTATACCGTGCTCTAAAACCCGTTATGAAAATATATCAAATATTATATCATAAAAATAATACAGGTGCGCATATGGCGTGTATCGCGTATATCGTAAAACGAGATCTTTTTTAGCAGAACGTCGTCTCGGCTCATCCGCTTGCGGTTATTGCGTGTAGAACTAACCGAATGACGTGCACTGTCATCGTTACTATAGTGTCGCTATGAAAAATATAATGTGTAATAGCTGGTACGTATCGTTTTAGATTCGCGTGAAATCCTTCCGACGCCGCGACTGCGGAGTGCAGGTTACGGAGCGCCGACGCAATTTTATAACAACAGTTCCGATTATGTAAAGCTGCTACAGTTACATCGGCGGCAGTGAGGTTTATAATATTATGTATATATAGTATAATATTATTTTTATTGCGGCCGTGTTGTAATAACTGGGGCGATTGTGCAACGACCGGTGCGCCGGCAATGTTTTCTGACCTGTGCCGGGCGGCGACCGGCGTTCGACGCATTTACACGGTCCGATCAAAGCCAACTTTGGGATTCGTCCAGCAACTACTATACACGTACCTACACGATTATACACTACACGTATAAGCGCACAGAGGTACGTTAGTGTGTATGTTATATGCGTATAAACATATACACACACACACACACACACACACACACACACACACATATATATATATATATATATATATATATATATCGTAGGAGGTTATACACAGCGTGATTTCGCAATCATTGTTCCAACGCCCTGACTGCGAGTTTACGCCGTATCCCGTCGGCCTCTTGTAATAGCCGGTTGCCACTAAAATATTATGTCATCGCGACGTGTTCCGTTCACCGTACCGGATCGGAATACAATTTTTTCGACAAAACCTTCGATAACTATATTATGCCACGTACCTCTACATAACATTTATCTATTTACCCGTACAAAACGTACCTACCGTATATGTGTAGGTATACCGTTATTGACGCCTTGCTGTTGTTGCGACGCCACTGCAGCCTACCCTGCAGTGCGTATTACCTGTCTGTCTGTATGACTATGGGTATACGCACGTATAATACCTGTCTGCCTGCCTACCCGTTTGCGCACCTATAACTGTTGCAGCGGAGCGCAGTGATAATAATAATAATAATAATAATAATAATAATAACATTATATAATGCCTAACGCTGTTGTAACTTATAGGTCGGCGGCAGCGATCGCGTTTAACGGAAACGCCCGCGCGCGCCTATATCTACTCTACGCGGCCGAAGAAAAAATTTCAAATTTACAACACCGTGCAAACGGTGGTAATGGATATAATTACGTATGTACGCGTTTGTGTTATGACGCAACGACGAAATGTGTACTCCTATCGCGTTCTTGCGGTGTACGAGACTCGAAGAGATCGTGATGATCATTGCATTATACCGCGTCATCACTGCAGAATACATTATGGACACTATTGTACATAATGTTGTGTTATCGAATTTAGATTTTTTTTTATCACGTGTCCAATTAATCCCGAAACCGTCGGCCCTTTTGGTGATGTTTAAAAACGTTACGCGCACGCGTAACTTACATTCCGTGCAGCTTTCGTAGACTGTATAAGTGTCACGCTGCTTCGTATTGTGTGATGATGTCCGCTACCGATGTACCATATTATACTATTATAAACGTTTTCAATATTATCTTTTGTACATAATATAATATAAGTCAGTGTTTTTATTGGTATTTTGATTTTTTACCCCATAGCTTGTAGAACTACATAAACAGGTCACGTGTTGGTCTTTGGTGTTGAACTGTGTCAGTTTCGCGGCCATTGTTGGACTACTGGAATTTTAAATAAAAAAGATTATGTAAACATAGAATATTCATTTTTCTTATTTTTTCTAGTCGTTGTTATGCATTAGACACTCTCGTTTTATTTTACATTTTATTCGTGTGGGAATTAACTTTTTAATGATTTCATAATAATTAAGATATAATATGTTAGTACCTTATTGCATAGTATATTATATTATACTATAAATATGATTTAAAAGTGTTAAGCAAATAGTGATTAAAACTTACCGCAATCCATGATAACATTGTATATCCTAAAGTTATATAATGAGTAAAACGCTTTACATTTGAAAATATGTAGGCTTGAAGTCTCGATTGTTATGTACTCGTATATCATATGGTTTTACAATTTAATGAGAAGCAACACCTGCACCATAATAATATGATATTATATTATATTTGATTATAATTCGCTTTTCTCTAAAAATTAAAATGCACCCTTTTCTGACTAAAGCGAATATAGAACCGGTTTTAATAAATGATTAAACTATACAATCGTACACAATTGTGTAGCTTAAAGCTTTATGTATCATCAGTTGATAGACATTTTTAAGTCGTTTAAAATGCCCAGGATTATAAACAATTTAATAAAAATTAAGTATTAGCTATAAAGTACATTTTTAAAAATAAATATCCTAAGCATCCGGTTGTTCAAATGAATTGTATATATATTATAATCTATACATCATATGGCATAAATTATATTATATACCTAACAATAAATAATGTGTTAATGTTTCGAATTAACATTTGGGGTTTTATGTATAAAATCAATTTACACTCTACTCACATTCGTTGAAATTCCTTTGGACATTTGAAAAGACGAATTTCAGACAAATGCGTATTGTTATTTTTTTGAAAATAAAATATAATAATAATAACAGTATAATACAAAAACCGGTACCTATTGAATGTAGGAAATACCTGTGTTATGATAAATGTTAAGTGTCATGGGGACACAATATTCAATTGGAAAACCCATTTATTCTTATAGTATCGCTGTAACTTGTAAGCAATTCTCCACACCCACTGCACACGATACTACGGTCCCATACGTCCCTAAAAAAACACCCTTGCAGGTGCATGTATGTATAATATTGTTATATTCAGCAACACCGATTATTATTAGAATAAAAGTTATTGTCTGGCTTTTATCGAGTAAAAATAATGTTGCATCATGAACAATTTTTCGCCCACAAGTAATTCTGTCTGACGAATTTTGAATTATGGTGCTAAAACACCGTCTACGAAAAAAAAAAATAGCCATAAAACTACGAGGCTGCGATCGATAAACGTCCAAAATATTATACTCGTTACGGTCTTATGGTTTTTACGATTTTGTTTTTCGTACACTTCGTCAATAATAAAATATATCATGAAACTACGTTTTTGGAATTCGGACAATATAATCAAACGTGTCAGACTGTTATTACCTTCTCTGGATTTCTCGTATAACTAATGTTAACTAACGTAAACTTACGTTTATTATATTGTTGTGTGACGTTGTTATGCACGGGTGTTCTTCAAAAAATGTATACGCTTGCTGATGAGGGCCTCCCTATATACGCGCAGAAACCAAACACCATCGAAAAAGTCATCAATGATTTTCTGTGATGGTTGTGTGAAAGGGTGGGGGGTATTTTTGTTTTGTACTCAACAGATATAATGGTACGTGTAATATATTAATATTAAATATTATTATTAAAATTTGCATTAACACCGAATACATTTATCATTTGATACAAACATATTCAAATTCAGCTCAAGGGGGATAATGTTCAGACCAAAAAAATATCCTATTCTTTGGATACACACAAAAGATTATGTCTTGCGAATACAATTACCGACTAAAAAGTCATAAAAACTGGTCAAAATTAACGAAAACTTCCAAGAAAAATAAAAACCTTATGATAACATCTGATGATTAGCACAATTGATGATTTAAAATTTAAAAATATACTGCAAAATGCAAGGAGTATAGAAGATGACAATTAAGAAAATAATTTTAATAGTAGTAAATTACACTTAGTACCTATATAACTCTTGCACGATGCATCTCCGCAACATGATGTTTATCCGACTAGACCTTTAAATTCGAGAAAAATATGCATAATATATTAATATAATAATATAATATTTTAATATTATAATGTTTAATATTATAATTTATGTTTTTTGAATAAAATAAATGTATTTTTAATTTTCGTTTAAAAAGCATTACAGTTTATAAAAATTTCAACTTATTTATTTTCTACCACCCCAATAAATAAACTCAGATAAATAAATGCTTACGGATAAGTATTTGGGTAGTATGTTATCTCCATGCATAGTGCATCACTCTAGGCTTGTAAATTTGAAAAATAAAATTTTTAACATAATTAAAGAAAAATGCAATAGCAAGTATAAATGGCAATAATTGATTTTATTCGTACACGTGGTTTGTAGTATTTACGTATCGGAATCGCGTATGCCTAAACGTGAACCTACAGATGAATATATCATGCCCTACGCCTTTCGGTCTTTGTCCTTATGTTGCGTCTGTTTGAGCGGGAAAGCCAATTTCTTTTCTTTTCTTTTCGTTTAACTAATACCCGAACACGTGCAGCATCAACAGCAGGTCACCAAATATAGCACATAGTACTCGTACGATATATAATAATAATATTATAATACACGATTAAATGTTATACCACGCTATTAAAATCAGCACTGCGGGGGCGATGAGGGTCTATTGTACGTCAATTAGCCATTTCATTACGACACTCAGAATATACTATGTAGGCACCGTATTATCAAGGAATCTATCCCGACCATTATTGCATAGACTGCACATATACGTGTGTTTTATAGATGATGCTAGCGATCGAACGCAACCCCGCGGCGAGGGTCGCAAACGACAAAAGGGACGTCGTAAATAATACGGATAACGATAATATTTTAATATTATTATAATCATGTTATAAGAGACGACGGTGAATCGGAGAATAGTAGAAATAGCCTAACCTATATTGGCTATATTATACGTCTGCGACGAACAAACTACGTACTCGTCGCACTTCTAATCAGATTTCCCGTTCTTCCATTAAACCCTACTGCATCTACTATCGGGTGCGCACTTGTCAATTTTAAAAACGCTGATTAAATAAGTACTTAGTTAGGGCATACAACAGCCATGATATGATATTTATTTAAATATTTGTTGGCATTTTATTATCGTTGTTGTCGAAAGTTATTTTTCATCTTTCGCGATTAAACGAATTATTGGGTACCTACATAGAAACCACGCACTAATCATCGAAGTGTGTTCAACAAAATATTTACGACGAATGATGATAATGTTAAATTACTATAGTCGTCACGGCAACAACCGAAACAGGTGACTACATTCATTTAAAAATATTACTTCTTAGTTCTTCTTCTTTGTTCAACGCATGCTCGCGTATAAAATTTCACGACATTATTTACATAAGAAACCGCACGTACCTATATAATAAGTCGTCATAACTCGCTATTTCGTTAACAATATAATTTGTCGTATATTCGTTGCGGTCAAATATACTAGGCTCGACCCGAATAACATTTTATTGCTTTTGAAAACAGTTCCTAACAGGAAGTATTATATCGCCGTCTCGTTTCCACTTGGTGTCTTATTGCCCACTCTATTATTGTGCATAATAAAGCCGACCTACGCGATGACCTCAATATCCTACATTTTACTGATTCGGTTGTCTAAAATACGATTTCGTGATTATATTATTACATTATAATATCCCCCGTCTTTTCCTGACGCGAAAGATAATAATACTGTTTTTAAGCATATTATTATGCTATTAATTATTACCATTTTATTATTAAAAACGGGAAGTGCGGTGTTCAAAATGTATTCGATATTGTCGTAATTGGCTTAAAAATCAGGAAGAAGTGAATTTTTGAAAATATCGTAAGCACATTATTATTATATCATTATTACACTTCTGGTGATTTGTTGATAATTTTTATACCTATATAATATAAGACTACGATGATTATACAATTTTTAACTTAATTTGTTATTAAATTAACAAGATAATCCAAAAATGTGATGTCCAAGCAAATATGATTTTTATATCAAGTTCTTCTAAATCTTTAAATTAATAAAATAAAATAATTTTATTGATATTACTTATAGTCTAATAATAATAGTATGTACATAGTTATTTTTAGTTAGTACATTTGAAGTATGCAAGTTTGAGACTTCGTTTCGTCATATACTCATATATGTATATATAAGAGTGTTTTTTATTCAATTAAAATTCTCAAAAATTGTTCTTTTAGTGTATCGTTTCTTTAGCCAAAAAAAAAACCAAATTTACTCTGGCAGCATTAATGGCTATAGCAACGTCAAGATAGACAACAATCTAGCCATCTTGGGCATCTCCGTGTCTTTTATAGTGAGTTGTATTAATATTTTTACTACGGTAAGTAAGTTATGAGTATTTCAAAACTGTAATTTTTTGTCAATAATTGTTTAATGGTCATAACTTGCTACAAAATCAAAAAAAGTCAATTCACTTTAATTTTAAACATATAACCGAGTAAAATTGATTATTGTGGACGTTAAGTTTGCAACCGTATTATAAGACGGATAAATCACATGCGGGCGAGTGGCGTCCACTTAACACTCTTAACAATGTACCATTCTCAATCAGGCATCAGCTCATAGTGTACACATTTATATAGGTTATAACATAACGGCGGACACCGGCGACAGCAGCAGCCGTTACAGCATCGTTGTATTCAACGTTGTACACCATATCGGCACTGTCGGCGTGTCGCAACTACTATTATCACACGGGTTATTATTAACGTACGCAACGCGGACTGTTCCTTTTTCGATTGCACGGTCAGCTCGTATATCATAAAAACACATAGTATAATAATGTGTACCCGCGTGCGTATCGGAACGGGGCCGACGGGAAAATAAAAAAGCAAACCGTCGATGGCGGGTGGTGACATGGCGCGGGGCGAGCGGTTTTTCGCAATCCGTTCGAACGCTCATTATTGTAATGTTGTGTTTGTGTTTCCGAAACAGACGAGCCGGTCGGTCTCGGGGTCACTGGAGCGAATGTGCGCGTCGCGGAGGGCGGAGGTGGACCGGTGGCGGTGTCCGGCGACGACGAGAGAAAGTCGTCGAATCTCCGAGCAGACTTTTTAACGCGCGCGTGGGGCAGAGGATCGTGCGTGAGAGAGCGAAAAAAGCCTGACTACAGTCAGCACTATATAACCTCTCCTGTAATGTATTTTTTTTTTTTTTTTATATATATACACGTCTGCGGCAGTCTTAGCGTATTATTACGAACATTGTACAGGGCGAACGTTTTTTCGTTTTTTATTTTTATAATTTTTTACCTTTCCTCGCTGACCGGCTTGAGACCGTCTTCGTTGCACAACGGGGATTCCAGTAAAATCAATTTCGATCGTTTGTATCGTAATAATAATATTATGTACGCGCCCATAGAATATGTAGCAATTATCGTGTAGTTAAAAAAAACCGTTGTTCTACAGTTACTGCCGAACAACGCAGACACGACCACTAAGAGGAATAATCACTGTAATATTTCTTACAAAAAAACTAAAATTTATTCCAAAAGCGGAATTTACGTTTTTTTCTAGAACCCTTCATCGGTACACTCAAAATGTTAATACTTTATTATTATTATTATTATTATTATCATTATTATACTCGTAATGTTTCTACCCGACGCGCGTTGAACTACGACTGCTAAGCGTGGTCGTCCATTAAAATAGTATGTACCTAACAAGTATGATAAGTGTGCTTATATTGTTGACTATGAACAATTTAAAATTGTGTTCAACTCGGTCCAAGCGTTTAGCCGCACGAGTAAATCAGATTATAACTCAGGAAAACCTCGCTCGGACGGTGACATCGAATACGATCACCCTATATAATAGTAGTGTATAAAATATTGTATTATTATGTATACAGTCGACGTGTACTTATTACTTTATAATACATTGTACAGTGTTCGGCGCGATTACGACGCGACGGTCTTCCTCGACCTTATATACTCCATAGTAACATTGTGTCCATCATTAAAGATATACGCGTGTCAAATATAATGTTTTCGTTTTACTTATACGTCTTATAATATATTATTATATTTATGACATAGCGGCATTCACTCTCGTCCTACACAACGATGTGTAATACAATATTTATTATTATATAAAACACGTTCTATACGTCATAATAATGATGGTTATAATGGTTATCAAGAAATCCAATAAATCGCCTCTAATATAAACTACATAATATTATTATATTCTATGGGTACATGATAGGTACAATGTTATGTGTTGGGATATTATACTTATCTGCAGAAACATACGTGTTATGAGTTTAGGACCATGTTTACGGGCCTAATCTAGATGGTTGTTGTATCGTCCCTGCACAGATCACGGTCCAATTTAAAACTCAATCTATAATCAAATAATATATAAACTATAATTGGTTATGATATTATAATTTTACAAAAATAACAATACGCCGCCATCAGTTAAATGAAAAAAATAACTTTAAAATATGTTCTTCGAGACAAATCCTTCTAACTTGCAATGTTTTCCATAATCCTATCTCCGAAACATCATTTACCGTGACTCGAACGTTCGCTTTCCTCGATTTCACGCGAATTTCAGTAGTACTTCCGACCAGCACAACGTATACAAAATTATTTTTTTCAGTGCAATGATAACATTACACGTTTGCACTTATGAGTCGTTACACTTAACGACACGTGAAACCATTAAGTCCTATTGAAGACAACACGTACGCGTTTGTATATACCTGTCTGGTTATTAGTATTAAACGATTATTACATAACGCCGACACAGTTCACACTGCACCGCAAAAGAATAATATCATTATGTTACGCGATGGCACAAATTTTGCGTAGGTAAAGTGTAAAACCAAAAGTGAATGGATTCTAAGAGATATTACAGACGATAAATGATAATGTCTGTGAAATTACTTTTTTCGCCGATTAATCACAATATAATGATACGCCGGTCCGTGCCCGTTGCCATATTGTCGTTGAGAAAAACCTAGTGGTCAGATATGCCATGAAGTCGGTGTTATTATTATGATATTATAATAGGTACATTAAATGTTATGTTATTATAACTATTATTATTTACCGGAGAAACAATTATAATGAAGAAATAAGGAGTAATAAAATGTTTATATAATTAATATATTATATGTATTATTGTGGTTGGTTGAATAATAATCAGTGGCAATTCGAAACGTACCTAAACAATATACATCATTCACTCTTTTTTCGTGTACAATAAAACGATTTATTTATAAGTCGCTATTTCAGAATCTCGATGAGCTATAGACTCAAACAGAGATCACTGCAGCAGTCATATTATTTATTCACAATAATATGGACTTTTATCACGCAATCCACGTCATGCATTCGGCGAGTGTAATACGAATTCAATTGTGACGACTATTTTATCGTTTGCATTTAACGCTGTATTTCGTGCGTTTCATGAGTATGGAATACAGGTGTTTTTTCATTATCAACAAGCACCCTGTACTCAAATTATCTCTCGGAAACGAATAAGTGACTCGGTAAATACTCGAACGCGAACCGATCATAATATGACGGTGCGCTATATTTATATATTATAATAGATAGGTATGTGGTATGTGAGAAAGCATTTAATAATATCTTATTTATATTTTAACAAATCGTACTCTGCACACAACAAACGACAGAAAAAAAAGCTATTCGAATGACGAAGATAATTTTGCGCTAAAATATATAAGTTAGGTATTAGAAATTTATTTTTAATTGGAGGTTCCGGTTTTGGAAACCAGCATTAGAATGACTGCATACTTAAATATTGTTGTTTATTAGTGTATAGTACTTATGAAGTTATGACCGTAGGCAGGCAGGGTCTAGTCATCTAGTGTATCTCGCAGATGTGTGTTTCGAACAGAAAATATGCCATTATATACGTAAGGGTCTTTATTAAGTCGTTTTTTGACAAATCGTTCCCACCATCGGATACCTACTTGTAAAATATATTTATTTATTTTTCACTTTATTTTATATATTGTAAATTATAATCTAGAAATGTAATATTAACAATAAGTATTAAACATATATACAGTAACTATGTGTTAAGTACGATTTGATAAACGTGCAAAAAAAAAAAATCCTGAAAAATGGTGACACTTAGCATAGAATATATTAAAATATTAAGAATATCTGTCGTATTGCATTGGGCTCATGTTTTCATGTTATATTATTTTTAAGAAAACTCTAGTGAATGAGTAATAATTTGATATTACACGTGTATATAATCTTAATTCTTAATTAATCTCTATAATTAAATGATGAATATAAATAGTTAAGTTAATGTTACGATATTCTCATTAAGTTTCAAACGTTTTTTTTTTTCGTTATGGGTGTAAAAAAAAAACTGATAACAAAAAACACTGTGCACTTCATATTTATTTTTTTTTTTAATTTTCAACATAATATAATAGAATACTTAGTTTAATGCTTACATCATTATATAAATACCAAATGGCATGACACTTGAAAACAAAATTTTGCAAATTCTTAAATGGTATGCCTTGAAATATGTCTAAAAAGTTTAGACGCTTATATAAAACGCCATGATTTATTATAGTAATTTTCAATTTTGTCTTCAATATTGTTTTATGTATTATCAGTAAAATAATAAGTGATCACAACTATTTACTATACAAAATAATTTAGATTTCCATACTTAATATAAACACTTTTAATTATACATAAGTTTGTATAATATAATTAAAAGTAGTAAAAAGTTTCAACAATGTCACATTATGATGTTCTAATAAAAATTATTTTATAATTTCATTAAAACAATGACTATAGCAATTTTATAAATAAAACATATTAAGTACCTATTTTTTTTTCATACTATGTATTTTGGAATTTATCTGAGCCCCGTAAATTGTAGATACATATTATTATAATATTATGTGGATTCCTGCTTTAAATACTCACTATATGCAACAAGATTTAACGTATTATTTTAATAATCAGCATCATTTTATATCGTTTCATGGTATTAAAAAAATCAATAGTTTTAAGCGTTGTATTTTTCCTTTATCTGAATCGAAAATCTAAAATTACTGCAGTCATTTCTTATGTATGGTCCACGAGCGTTATTTTCAGTGATTTTTTTTTTAACTGAATAACTGAATGCGCTGGTCTAAAATATGCACCGCTGAATAATTTAATCATTAACGAAACTATAAGGACTCTCTATTATGTGGTCGATTTTATAGTATAAATGTACTTTTCTTAATATACTTGGCTATAATACACACACGCGCGCACATAATATTTTAATATACTGCTAAGACTACCGTCGAAACATTACATGTAATAAAATACATTAAAACAGTACTACTAAAACGACCCAAACATAAAGTACGGTGATGCGTTAAACGTATAATTTAACGAGAATATAACCAAAGTGATTTTATAATCTCGAAAACGATTACACCACGTGATATTGCTACCGAGAGAAATAAAACGAACTGCGAGACCGATGTTTCCCTTACAATGTGTAGTACATAACATAATACTACTCGTATATATTATTCATAAAATATTTATATCGTAATCGCATGCGGAAAACGAGTATAGATATTATATTCTCCTGTTGTAGGGCGTAGGTGGATACATATATAAAAATATAAGAAATTGGCGAAGTCACGATTTTGCTTTTTTGGGGATAAAGAGAGGTGTTTATTTGTTATGCAGGGAAAGCCTAATAAGGATTCTTAATAAGTTTCCTATAACCTAACCTAAGCTATAGTCATTTTATTTAAGATATCGTGGTGTTTTTTGTATAGGTGTAGTATGTAAAAACAAATTGATAAAAAATAATTTTACCTAAAATGTCTGCAGGTTCGCAAAAATATATTAGTTCACTGCTTGGACCAAAAATTACAAGACTATTATCAGCTGATACTCTGATATCTTCTTTCAGGCTATGCATTCAAGTTTATATGGCATAATTTTAATGACAATTCTTCGCATGTTGCGGTCGTAGTGGTGAGATCCGAAATGCTTATCAATTTCAAATCCGATGCTCAGCTTCAACACTCATTTCTACTATTATTAAGCCCAATATCTAACAAAATTCTAACCACATTGACATTCAAGTCCTCAAATGATAATGGTTTCATAATGAACTGATATAATAGTATAGGTTTATACCTAACCATTTAACCAAATTGATAAGTCTCTGCATGTCATTTTACCTGTAAAACGTATGGACAAATTTAAAATAAATTCTCATTCTTTACTGAAAAAATTAAAGATATTTTATTTAAGTAAATGTTTGCGATAGCAATGAATAATGATAAGAAGTAAAACTTCGAACAGAACTCAAAAAAATATAGTTAGCCTTTCAGATTTGATAATCATGAATAAGTATTAAAGTATAGACTCATGCAGTCGTGCGCACACGTTTTTCCCGAAGAACAATGTTACGACCGATTTCTAATAAATAAAAACTCATTCGGTTAAAGCTTAAAACCAATTCATATTTTACTACCGACAATATGCACCTAGGTAAAACGCATATCGTATACTTAAAGATATAGATATCGCGAACTTCTATTTTCATCATTTTGTACTTACCTTATATAAGTCGTTCGCTCAACTATTTAGCGATGTTTGTCTTTGTAGTCGCCGACATCCATAACTCTATATCGACTTTAACGCACTGGCATGGTCGAATCACGGCGCCATTATTATCATTGATGTCGATTTTTCGTGGTTTTGATGAAGGCAAAAAGAAATACATAACGCATGGCAGTGTCAGCCCGCGTATTTACCGACTGAGTTAACAATAAAATTTTATTGTCTAACTAACTGAATGATTTTTTAATTTTGAAATTATAGAAATGACTATGAGTACCTATAAACACTCCACATCTTAGAAATTGTTTCCTGTCATATAAATCTCCGTTGTCTGAAGTCAAGTACGATCTAATCCCCGTTGTGTACATCATTTTTTAATGATTTTATCGATTATAAAAATATACTGGCAAATTGTTTATGGAAAATAAATTATTTTGGGCGGTTTTCTAAAATAACCATACCTACCTATTTCAAATAATAATAAATTAACAACCAAATATAATGACGTTATTCACAGTCTGGTGGGTATTCTTATTAAAATATCTGATATATATTTGAACATCGGTCTTGAATGAGTTCTTGAATTGCATAGTTGCAACCGTACATTCAAAATAAAACAAGCAAATGCACCTACTGCTTTGTAGTATTCCTTCAGGCTTTGATAAATTTAGATTACAACATTTTAAGATGTTTAACAAAATAATCGTTCAAGTCATTATATTGTATATATAAAATTTTAGGTTAAAGCATAAGTATAATTTGTATAAATGATAAATTACAAAATATTGTAAAATTATTATAGTACACACTAGCCATATGGAAATATTTAAATCAGAAAAAATATTATATTCTAGGTCAGAATATGATAATTTACGTTTTAAATAATTCACTCAAAATAAATATCGCATTTTTAGAAAAAATAACGGAAATATTTAATCCAAATTAACGTGGGTCTAAAATATTTTTGATCAAAATTATTTTTAGTCATTAGTTTCTAGTGATCACGTTTTTTGTAGCCATGTATTTTTTTTTTTTTTGGTTTTGAACAGTTTATATTATACAGAAAGTTAGTGTTTCACTTAATGCTTATATATATGAACATTAAATATATAATAGATTATAAACGAATATTTAAAAACATTTCGAAAACCATATTGTTACCTTTGACGTGTCTGCAATATATATTAAGCTAGCCGGAAAGAAATATTGTCATTGATTGAGTTCCATTATCTCATTATACTCTCAACGATCACAATACTGTGTTAACATCGATAAATAATATATTAAATTTGTATTATTATTAATTCAACTGAGTTAAACATAAATCGTACAAAAGCTTTATAACATATATAATAAAAATACTTATATATATTTATAAGTTACCTTTGGCGTGTCTTCATTATCCCTAAAATTTGCCGGAAAGAAATACTGTCATTAATTGAGCTCTATTATCTCATTATGTAGGTTCTTATAAAAATGACAATACTATGTATTAGTAGTTAAACGGGTAGATAATAAAAGGAACATGTACTATATCTGTGACATCTTTGAGGCCGGTTGATTCGAGCCGTGAGCCGTGGTGTTGCAAGTTATAGCCTCTTAGTCAAACCTCATCTAGGCTGCTTTATTCTGTATGTTGCAACTGTGATTAAAATCTACGCACGTCTATGTAATGAATGTATCTAAATAGTATTTGGGTTCTAGTACGCTAGTTCACAGTTTACACTTCCAAATTAAATAATTACATATTAATTCAAATTACCGCAAATACTAAAATTAATGTTCAAAACTTAGAAATAATATAAAAATGTCTAAGCATTTATTATTACTAGTATTATCTAACTACATAGTTTAGTATTTAAAATGTCATCATTATTGATCAATAAACTGTAATAGTTTTGATTTTACTATTCTTGGGTAGCTATACTGAAAAATGTTGTAAGTGTCATCCGAATTTTGTAAGATACTGTATTATAAACCTATAAATAATGCATGTATAATACACGTATTGTACAAATGAAAAATATGGATTTTTCATATTATTAGTTAAAGACAACAGGGCTACAATAAATTTAACTTCAATCTAGAACTGACATAGTGGTCACTGGTCAGTAATAGATACATCTTCACGCGTATCCATAAATAATATATTTATAATTATTATACAATTTACCTTTAACTCAATTAAATAAATAATAAAACTATAAAGTAAATTAATTTATATATTAATAATAAGTGAAACGCTAAATGTCTATATGCAAGCATAGGTAGACAAAAAAAAATAATTCTAATTATCTAGCGTCTAGTATGTTTCCGATCAAAATTATTTTTGGTCATTAAGTGTTGGTGGTCTATTTTTTTTTTATCATCATTAGTGTCTCATTTAGTTCTTATTCTAATATTAGATATTAGATAATTTCTGACCCATTGACCACTTATAATATTTATATTAATTTCAATGGGACTTGGTAAAATAACATTATCACAAATACCTATAAAATCATCAAAATGTATTATAAATTTAACAACTATATTAGACATTAGCATAATTATTAATTTAAAACAATTTATGATTTATAGTAAGTGATATTAAAAAACAACAAACAATAATTATTTTTAACTTTTATTAATAAAACATACAATCTATAAATAAATCTTACAATAAGCATGTTTGAGGATTTATATAATATATTGGCATGATTGACATGATGAAGTAATCACCCAACGGTAACACTTGGCTCTCCTGCGGAAGTTTAGATAAGGAAACAATTTAATTAATTAATACGGAATATTGTCTGAGTTATTTCAAAAGGAAATTAAATAATTCTACAAAACTTAACCACTAGAATGAAAATACGATTTTCTTAAATTATTTTTGTAAAAAGCATTTATCTCTAATAACTTTTCAATCGTTTAGGAATTACAAGTTACGACAAGACTTTATGAACTATATGTTTTGCATGCATCAATTATCTTTGATGCAACATCTTTTTAAACATATCGCTTTTGACACGATGAAAACTCATTTTGATTAAAAATTTTGATTTCGTTTTTCCAGTCGAACAAAATATTATTATTAAATACTTTCATGTTTTAATATTTATGAGCGAAATGACAAAGCGTCAAATCAAACAAAATTGATCATTTTCGACATTAGTATCCGATAAAATAATGTAGATACACACACATATATATTGTATTTTAAAATATTCTTCAATTAAACTTGAAGTATATTATTTTAATTTAATTATACTATTTTATATTTGTATACAAACTTTCTATATGAATAATTTAAATAAGTTTCAATAGATTTATATTCTAAAAAATATATAAAAACAAAAATGTATGGTTTATTTGTATATCAGTTAACAAATAACAATATATTATAGTATGTTATCTATCATAAGAGTTATTTATAAAAATATCAGTATTGTAATAAATCTATAATAATTATAATAAATCTTATAAAATACGTGCAAATACTTAATATAATATGTATATCGTAATAATATACTATATTATTATTGTTGGTGTGAAAGATATTTTACTCGAATAAGAATATTTATTATTCATTTTATTTTTTTTATTTTTTTTTTTATTAGGTAAAAGAAATATACAGCTATACAAAATTCTGTACAACAAGTATTAATGTATTGTTATAATTATATTATTATTTATATTTTACCAATTATTTATTGTTGTTTAAAACACCGTAAGCACTGTAACTATCATTTAATATTATTACATATTATCATAATATATACCTATTTATTTTACCAACTGGTATTTCATTAATATTATTAAGAAATGTCCTAATGCATGTCGAAATGAAATATTTATATATTTATACGTACGTAGTTATGGGCATAGTATTTACTACCGGAAGCAATTACGTGAAATTCCGTCTCAAAAATTATGAAGACTTAGAAATTCTAAGGACAATTGTTTAATGTGGCTTTATTAGTATACTATAATATAATAAACTAATTGAAACGTTGAGAATTAAATAACTATATTATATTTGAAAACAAAATAGGTGAGTACCTACATGAGAATAATATGGATTGTGATAAATGGTGATAGTTGATAACACAATACATACTATGTGTATTCAGTGAAACTTCTAAATAGCAGACACTCTTGGTCGCTAACATCTTGTCCGCTATTCAGAAGTGTCAGATTTTAGGAGAGATTTCACTGAAGTAATTATAAATGATTGGAAATTAAAAATCTGTTCAGCAAAGTCACTTAATACTAAGTCAGAAATAAAATGAATATTCAAACGTCCGCATGCGTTGTCGGTTTTTATACATTTATATTGTGTACAGTATCCGGGTTGTCACTTGTCAGCTCGGGGCACCCGTACCGACAGCCGAAGATGAGCGACTCTGCAGCACACTATACACAATAATATACAAATTATACATTATGTATTGTGTTTATGGTGACGATAAATTGACGTAAATTGTTAAATAGGAGCGGCGGAGCGGCCCCCCGCAGGAAACGGCGGCGGATGTTGTGCCAGCCCCGTCGGGTTAGTGTTATATTGAACGTAACTAGCTTTGATTAGATAAGACTGAGTACGGGTCGAGTTCCGGTAGGTAATGGTGAGCAGACACAAGTGTTGGTTTAAATCAATAATCCACAGCTAGACTGGCCAAGATATATGTACACTGTTTAATATAATATGCAAAGCGAACAATATATATATAGGTATATATATATGTATTTAACTTTATTTGTAACCCAAGTAATATCATATCCCGCAATATGTTTATAAACTTTTAAAAACCAACGCGACTCTATAATATAATAATGAACGACTAGATACGAGGTTATATAGTATCAGCGAACAAATATTGTTTTATCCAAATATAATACTATATTTTTTAGATTAAATGAAGATATTATTAACGTGTTATTATGAAATATGGTTACAAAAGTAAATAAGTAAAATGTATATAAATATATCTAAATATATGCATTTTAAAAAAAATTAACAGAATTGTTTACAAGGCTAGTTGACACGTTCGATTTCCGTGACCAAATCACATACAATAGATGTATAACTTCAGTGCTTAAAGTAAAAAAGATTAAATTATACATCTTTAAATATATTCAGTACATTCTGAAATAGGGAAATAATCATTTATTTTGAGTAGAAACCAATAAGTTCAATATTTTTCATTTAATCGTTGAAATATTTTTAGTAAACAAAGAGCGATTTTTTTTCAGTTTAGAATTTTATTATATTTTAAAACATCAAAATTGTATGATCTAACTTAACCCTTTTAGCCATGTATTGAAAATATTTTTACGAGTATATTTAATGCTATACTCGTACATTGTAACGATACCATAAGTTCTACTTAAATATTATAATATAAACGGACCATCGTGAGACAGCTCGACGATTAATGACTTCTGCTTCACATCGGAAACGAATGAAAATCTCATCTTGGACTATCGCCAACACAGCGAAGGCGGTGGTTTATATACGTATAATAAAAAGACATTTAAAATGTTTTGAGCTTCCGATTTCGTAGACGCTTTTATAAATATACGTCTTATACTTTGAGATCGACAAGCAAGTAGACGTTTTAGGGGGAATTCAATTGTGCTTAACCGACTAGTTTGTAGATCATAATAATGTTGTACATTAATTGTATCGAAAAAAAATAAGAATGTTAAGTGAAACAATATCGGACAAATAAGCGTATAAACATGCGACTTTTATGTTCAATTTTCATGAACATACATTAAAACTACTAAAGCAAAACACCGGTCATTGTCCCCCCCCCCTTTCACCATTTCATGACACAGCTTTTGTATTTCTATTGAGCATTTTTATAATTATAGGTACGTTCTATGAAAGATTCTAACTTGACTACTGCAGTGCGTATTCCTTTGTATAAATATATATGATACATGTACATGGACATTGGTAATAACATTAAAATTTAAACTCTTAAGTGTAGCGACAAATAAAACAATTTTACTGTACCAAAAATGTAAGATATTTTAGTGAATAGAGTTTTTTAAATAATTTTTTCTTATTTAAATGAACACTGAATTTTTATCACGCAAACGTATGTATTCAATAATAATATATTACATTCGACTTTATTGATAGACGATATGTAAAAACCACCATCTCCATAGGCAAATATAATTTTAAACCGTATAACCGATAGACCAAACTAACTGTTTATGATTATATTAAACTGAAATAAAACATAAAATATAAACAATAATCGCAAGAAAAAATAGCAAGGTCAAAGTCTAGTAACATAATTATTATTATTTTTTTAAAGGAAAATAAATTATTTTTCGAAGACATTATCTAATGAACTATATATTTTTTTGTCAACTGAAAAAAAACTTTATTGTATAGCAAAATCAACTCGTCATCTTTGAGTTGCGTGTAATGATCTGTGAGTGGTATTTGAAAAAATTGATGATATCATTATTTGCAAAGCAAAAATTAAAATATCTTTTCCGGCAGTTTGGTGGACTTGTGCATAATTATATTGTATCATGTTCGTCAGTAATATTTAAAAAAGGTCACGTTCAGAAACTATTTGACAAATTTTACCACGTCTCCTCTAACATCGATTGCTCGTCGTATACTTCAGTTGTGAACTGACATTACAATTTTTACTGTATAATATAATTGCTTACCGTGTACGATATAACCGACGACGGTGGTTATGAAATTATACATTCTGACTTTGTTTTTTTCTTTTGAACATTTACTATAAATTATTGGCAGTAAAAATATACTGCATGTTCGTAATACGTATCATAGTAACTATTAGTAAAAATTAAATTAAGCAAAATTTAATTTGTCACACGTTTAAATTTATTGACTTACACATTATTATTTTTAAGTATTCCCAGTATTGGTTGTAAGTGACCCACTCATTGAGAGTTGTCTATTTCTAAAATGGTATATTATTCACTGTCAACTGATAAGTATCAAACTAAATAAAATAGGCAAATAACATGTTTATTGTAGTTAAACATCAAAGAAAATATAAAATTATACATTAATAATTATTAAAATAACACCTAAGTAATTCCATTTAATTGCGATAGATCAAAAAATATTGATTTAAAAGAATCCTAGTATAACGAGAAACAACTGAAAAATAAGATGCAAGTGTAACAAGTAACAATTACCTACTTAATTCTTATTCTAATCATTACTATTTACTATGTTTGGTGTAGTGCATTTTAAAACAGTGTGGTATACTATAAAATGTTTAGCTAGCAGCGTAGTATACCAAGAATTTTGGTCCAAAACATCATGTATTTGGACCAAAGTTGAATTGATAAAATTTAATAAAATATCATCTTTATTTATAAAATATTATAGTAGGTATGCTGAGCGCACATAAACGGAACCTCGTTAATACATTATACGTAAGACTTTAAAAATCTTTGCGTTGCAGACTGACGTTATATTTTACGATAATAAATAATAATGTATATAATTACTGTATAATAAAGTCATGTGTGCGTGTTTTAATTTTCAAATGTCAACGCACACACACATTAAAATGTGTACATCATAACAAACGTGTGCATAAGTGTGGGAAAGCAGAAAGGAGTTGGAGGGACCTCTAAAAGAGGAGTGTGTAATTATTAATTATACTATTAATTAATATAATGTTTTATAATGTCTCTTATAAATATTGTGTGAAAAATGTGGTAAAGATTACGTTGTATTTATGCAATATACTGATACAATTTGTTGCACAATATGTAAAAGAGAAAATACAAAAATACATTTTACGAAGTACATTTTTTCTGAACAGTTTTCACTATATAGCAGTGAAAAACCATCACAAGTTCCGCACATGTATCGACACTCGCGATAGATAGTTGTAGGTTAAGTTAGGTTTAGTTTAACTTGCAGAAAATATTTTACAAAAGCCTGGTTTTAACTTTATATTACAGTCAAAATTATTATTTGTTGGTTTTAAATTGACAACTTAAATTTGAAAGGTTCGAAGTTTATCAAATTATGTGTTTATCGATAATTTTATATTCAAATGCCACACTCTCATTAATCATATACCAATAATAATCAATATAACTTTACATTATGCAGTGATTTATGGTCGGACCAAGACTCAAAAGGCTCAGGGGTGTTTTAGATTTTAATTTTTAACACTTGAAAATCTTTTATACGATAATTCCATTTTACTATAGCCTATACATTTTCATTATATTTCAAATATCACCAAAACGTATTTATTTTTATTTTTTATTTTAGAATTTTTGCATTTTTATTGCGTTGACATATTATTATATCAGTCATACATGCTTTGAGGCCTCACAAAACTGACGCTTTCTTAAATAGCCGCACTCTTACGCAGTCTCAGCTGAATGTATATATTATATTATACTATATAATATGGTTCATAATATTATTGTATACTCCGCGGTATTCCGCATAATCACTGTGGACATTTAAACCTGGGACCAACTGCAGGTGTTTAAAAAGTGTATACTGAAACTTTGTTCGGTTAAATTGGACAATAACGTTCGTGTCTTGCAGATCGACTACCGATACGTATGTTTTATGTATATATACGTGGCGTTAAGGCGACGATAATTTCTGCAGCAATGGCGTCAGTCGTATAATAAGGACACACGCTGCGCACATATTATACGTGTCTGATACTTTTTAGAATAACATGCAGGTGCATACTGCATAGGTATGTTATGTATTATACGACACGATTGCATTGTGACCACTGCACTTCGCACAGTGCCGCGAGATGTTTATAATAATATAATAGTATTATAGTATTATTATTATTATATACAGCAGTGCCCTGCAATACCCTGTTACAAATATGGCAACGCCGTAACCGAAGCTGACTCACAGATTTATGTAACCCGATTAGTTTATAATGTATTATATATTAATATTGTAATAAGTAATAACCGTCCGGCATTATTATTATTATTGTAAATTTTATTTTTGTAATGGTACGATAGATTTTTCGACATTTAATATACTATTATTATTATTATTATTATTAATTAATGATTATCAACCAATGCTTCTATACTTATAATACAAACATATAGGGAGTATCTGGATAATTTGAAATTTCGAAAAAAAAATAAAATAAATAAGCAATTTTTGAATTCTCTATAACGAAAGTTATATACACTACAATGAAATTTTCAAGTCTTTAATCAAACATAAATTTTTTATGATCATTTATAGAATAAATACTAAACAATTCAAAGAGACAAAATATTTAAATTATTCTATACTAATATAAAAACATGGTGACGATATCAGGTATTTATGATTAATTATTTGTTTAATTATCATAAAATAACTAAATCTAATTTGACATAAACTAATTTTGAGTCAATATTCTAGTTTTTATATAATTATCAATTTATATATTAAATATTAAAAAAAAACAATTACTATACTGTATTAAAAATATATAACACTTACGACATAATTTTTGTCTCAAGTATTATACAGTAGACACATTAGATACTTAATACTATAATATTTACTATTTTCTATCAATAATATATTTATATTTTTAGACACATTTAAATAAATATAATAATATCAACATAAATTATATCATCCGGAATTAAGTATTCTAACGCTTAACGTTAGAAATATTTTGAAATATATAATACTTTCAAATTATTGGGACGTTCTTTAACCTCTTTCTGGTTGGGAATAGGGAGGTAATTGTTATATTGAAATTATGTACACATACACAGTACAACAGTAAAACATTTATACCTTTATAATTAAAGAACATAAAGATAAAATTCCATGCAATATAAATATAATAAATAATTAGAAACGAACGACGATGATCGTTTTAAAGACTGACAAATAAAAAATAGTCTGGATATTCGTATTGGCTTCGAATATACCATGATGTAACTTAACTGTGTCCACTGTACAATAATTTTAAAGTTCTTTTTATAAGAAACTTCGCGGATTTATTATGGAATTCCATCGGAAAAACTGCCAAAATAACAGTTGACCATATTATAATTGTATATGGTATGTGCCCCAGAATTACGGTGAACGAATAACTGGGATGTTTTCCATCGTCAGTCTTATGAAAGTCACATCGGTCTTTAGAGATTTTCGATCGCACTGTTTCATAGTTTTTTATTTTCGCGAATTTAATATAATGTTATGCATTACGACGAAATTTTGGCAAAAAATCTCGATCTATAACAACTAACCAAACGTGTTTTTACGTCATCGTTTCCGAGTGTGTACAAAATATTATAGTGTTGTACAGTGGGAAAACAAGTCTTAATCACTTCTGGTCCGATGACAAGTTTCCTGAAGATTAAACACCATATGTTGCTAGCATAAGTAGATATCGGGAGGTAGAGAGGTTTATTTTTGGATAAGTCTAGCTCCTTAAAAATTGCAAATAAATATGTCCACCAATAATATCGTTTCAAGATAGGATGTACTACAAAAACATAAATTCTATTTACAGGTATTCCTCTAGAAAAAAGACAATTTCATACGCTTCTAAGACCAATATTTACATATAGGTACTAATGTACTATAAATCTTAATATAGATAAATTTAGAAAATTCAACTAAAACAATCACATCAAACACTAGCTGTATGATAATACTATATACTTATATAGTATTTATAACGCTATATAATATTATATAAATATAAATTATAGTATTATTGAACATTATCGTTAATTTTTTTATTAACTGACGATATACAATATATTATGCAATAAGATTTCATCCATTCATGATTCAAAATATCATAGTAATTTTGTGTTAATAGATTATTACAACGATGGGAGGAGGGATTTTGCGTATATTATTTGGTTTTAATGAATTTTAAAGTTAATTCAAATAATTGTATTTATTTTTTGATTAATCTAAACAATTTATATCTTACAAATAAATACATACAGGATACAAATCGAAGAATAACTCGAATTTCACTTTGAGATTCGTCAACTATTACACATTATGAAGCATAAGTACACCTGTTTCATGTTTAGTTTCAAGAAAATGAAACGGTCCTATAGAGGCAGGCAGAATATAACTTTGTTATCGGGCATACGGTTAGGGAAGTGTTGGTGTTGGTTTTCAAAAGTAAATTTTGTATAATACGAGTAGGCAATCGTTTTTCGTTCTGAGAACCATGGTGAGTTTACAATACGTATTATTATCTGTCGTAAGTATATGTTATATTCTTCGGAGGCGGTTTTGTCGAGACAAATAAAAAACTATATCGTAATATGAAATAATTGTATTATATCATAAACGACGGCGACAAAAAAACAAACAAATCGACTGTGTAATATTTTTCTAATTTAGAAATGATGAATTTATGATGATAACATTGATAACACATAAGATATGCTATCGACAGATTTTAATAAAGTTGAATTTAAATTCATCGATACATGTATTGTATAAAATATCATGCAAATAATTTTATATTATATAAAAAATAGCATTGTGTATTGCGTAACTAACACAATACTATATGATTTTTATCATGATTTTATATTATTATTATTATTTTTTTTTTAATGAAAGAATAACTGCTTGTATACCTACCAAATATATAGTATTACTCATTGCAGGACACGTTATCGTTTCATGGTGTACCTATACCTATATAAATTATCATGTACATGCCATGTGATATAATATAATAATAAAATATATCCTATTCCTATATAGTCCACGGTCTATCCGGTTTCTTGTGCGGTATATATACCATTACATCTTATATACTTACTCGACCGGTTTTAGTGTATGTGTGTGTGTGTGAGTGTGTGTATAGGGGAGAAAAAGCGGAATTTTACACACGTTATTTTTATTTATTTATTTTATTTTATTTTTAATATTTCACCGCGCGACTTCTGACCGTCAGTCGTTAAAAATTGGCAACAAAACGAAATCGTTGATTTATCTCCTTCGTATTGTGCCATGACTATACGACTCCCCCGGTTTAATAATATTATCCCACCCACCGGGTCGCTCTCTCACCATCTCTTCGCTCACTTCTGTGCTCCGAACGCGCCAAAATTAGAGATACATTCCTGGGTGGCTCGGCCGTTTTAACAATGCTCAACATTATTATTTTTTTTTTCAAATATATATACAATAACCTAAGATGACTGTCGTGATAATACGTACGTGTATTCAAATATATTATGTATAATATGAGTATTTATATTTTTTAAATCAAACTCATCACGTAACAGATCACGCAATTCTGCAATCGCCAAAATCTGGAGGCCCGCCACGAGCACCAACGGATTTTGATGGATTTTCTCGTACATTATATTATGCATACGTGTGTTTTTACCTATTGTTATTTTCATAACAACAATATTGTGATCATTATTCACTGATCATTTTGAAATATAAAATATTTGAACGCATTTATTTTCGATCTACTCAAATCAAGATTCAAGGTCCATTCTTCAAAGGTAAAGCATGGATTTTATCATAAAATTGTGTTTTGTGGTAACAATTGTAAGCAGTGCACCATCGCACATGTCATAACGAAAAAAATGAGTACACTTGAGCATAATAGTAAGCAAATCTTTGCACAGATTCATATTTTTATCGTTAACGTGACAAAGTCAATTTTACGATTGCAGTGACTTTTAGCGTATGAACAAAACTTGTGTTAAAATATATTTTATTTTTAGAAGTAATAAAATATCTCGCAACGCAAAAATATAAACGAAATTACAAAAAATTATTTACCTATTAGGTACCCGAGAATTAAGAATACTGTTTAATACAGAGAAAAACATTTTTGACACTGTTAATTTTTTTTTTTTTGTAAAAGGATTACACTTACCGGCTTTTTAAGGTTTATCTTGTGATTCTAATGAACAGGAAAACTTCAAATATTTTCTCTCCAATAAAGTTTAATAATAACTAGTAATGGATTTAGAATAATTCTATTCGCAGACTCACGTTCTAAATTTCAAGTCTAAAAAATAAAATATAGACACTTGTAAAGGAAAATTGAAAACTGTAAAATAATCGACAAATCTATACTATATTCTTAACCTATAGATTTTCACTTGATATAAATGATTCGTATGTAGCTACAATATATTTTATACGCACAACGCAGAATAGAGTATTATAATATTAAGCACTAGGTGTTATAAAAACGCAGCGAAACCTCAAAAGCCATACAATCGACTATCATAATATTATATTATGTTGGTTATATACGTGCAAGACGTTGATCGGCTACTCCGACTGATCAGCTATACATATACACTTTATACAAGCCTATATGACTTTCCATACATATATGAATAATAACACCACCTATGTACACGTTTGACCGGGGTGAAAAGTCTCGTATTCCCTTATCTATTTCACGAGTGAATTGCTCTGAGACCATCTCACGGGTATTCTTTGTACATATTCTATACCATAATATTAATGATATATATATAAAAAGGGATTAATCTAGTCTTGAGTTTCGTCTACATAATCATGTTACGATTTGCATTATTAGTGACAGCATACCGTGTATTGTTATTATTTTAAAAAACACGTATTCGGAATATCGTTGTCCAATATGTTTATATACAATAAAATATTTATGTATGATACATCCCTATCGGTGTAAAACAATAATTATTACCTAACACTTCACACGCAGACTGTGCTAGCCGATGGTGTTATTAGAAATTACTGTGTACTCAAAAATTAAAGCTTATTTGTGTAAATTTATATAAATATGTGTGTTACAATAAAATAACAATAAATATAATGATATATTAAGATATTTATATATTTATTTCATACGTATTATATTTGATTGAAATATTTTCTAATCGTTCGCGGATGGATTATAATAATTTTATACTGTACAACAAAGGTATGACAGTAGGTGATATGATATGTCGGATTATACGACACGTCATGAAATCGTTATACTGCGGTGTAATCGACATAATATGGTATAATAATTAATAATAGTCTCACGATATACACGATATTATAATATAATAATAATTAATATATGGGTTTGGGGTACAAGTATGCGACTATACAATATTATGTAATTCGTGTCATTTTTATTTTAACATTTTTCCTCTGATTGTGAATTATGAAACGAATAAACAAACCGTAAGCACTAAACACCTTATATACTCAGAATATTTAATGGGAAAATATTAACTTATATTGTATTGTCGTAACAATTAACGTATTGTACCCACTACCTAGTAAAACGATTAGTCAATTTTCAAAGTATAAAATTTATTATAATAATAAAAATAATTACTATAAAAACCAATCACAGTAAAAACTATCCTGACGTATTACCCATGTCCTATAGAACCTTCATATCAATGTTTACTTAAGCAAATTATGTTTTGTTTATTTATTTTTAATTTTCTATGCGTAATTGTTTAGAACATTGTAATTTGTAATAGCATAAAAAAATATGAAGTGTACATAACAATACCATATAATATGTACCCAAAATATACATTCGCGATATCCCTCTATGAAAATTTGAAATTAATATAAAAAAAACAATGTACTATCGATTATATGATCATCTCATTAGTTATCATATTTTTTAACCATTGTTCGAGAGGAATTTTCGTTACACTATCAAAGTCATTTGACAAACCCGTGTGAAATAGGTTATCAGCCAATTAAGAATCGTGTGTAAGTTTATATTATAATTCAAACGCTGACATAAAATCGCGTGCGCCCGTTCATCGAAATCGAACAATTAAATGTATTCGCAAACACGCGTTTCTACTACCACCTATATTGCTTAGCGGAATACAATTTTTTTTAACGTATTGTTCGCTAATATAACAATAGTAATACTATTAGTATATATTGTATGTACCGCAACTCGCAATAGCTTACGGCTGACTTAAATATAATATTACATTGTTACCGTTTAATAAATTCTCTCACGACAATATAACGATTTACAAATAAACATCACGGTAATAATATTATAATAGTGTATATTATAATATTATATACCACTTCTGAATTGTACTGTTTGACTAAGCGACGTTCTGGATTTAAAGCGTAAGTACGCTCCGTGCTATACATAAGCATAACAGTGGGCTACTCTAAATTCCCGATTCACAGCGTTAGTTTTTCTGTAAAAACACGGTAGTCATTATACAAGTCATGGTAATAAATACTTGCTTCGAGTTAACCTCGAAAACGCAGTATCTAAGATTTCCTGCACGATACAGTAGATATACGAGAGATCATTTAGATACTAGATTATTCGTTTTCTCATATTTATTTCATCTCTTATCTCCATTTAAAGTTTTTAAGATTTACTCGAAAACAAATCATACATTTTATTTTTATTTTTAGTTTCTTTTTCCTCTCTACATTTATGTTTCTTGATACGCTACTACGCCTATTCACTTTTAATCCATGCTCGTTTCAAAAACATTATAATTGAAAACATATTAATAGAACATAAATTACAATAATTACTTGTATAATAATTAATAGGCTAAAAAAAAAAAAGAAAAAAGAAACCGGAAAAAAATTTAACTGATTACTGCGTGCATACAAAAGATTAAAAGACTACCTCAGTCAGTGCATACTAACATACTTGGCCAACGATATAACGTTAAAGAGTCCTAGAAAAAGTCTACTATTATACAATAATATGTAATATATGCGTATTATAGACCACTGCGAAAAAAAATAAACTGACAGTAGGTACTGCCGAGTATCGACAAGACTATAAAAGTACGTTTATAATAGGTACACCTATACACAACTGTATTATATTAAAATACTGTTACTTAATAATATGAATCAGGTTTGCGATTTATATTTTTTTATAAGGAAACTTATTATCTAAGGAGGAAATACGAATAGACGAGGCGCCCGCCCGGTGACATAACTGCGTGGCGTTGCAGATTATAACTAAACTACCTGTTTATATATACATGTATATAAATATAATAATAATAATAATAATAATGTACGATATTCGGTGACCGCGGCAGTTTCGAAACGATAACCGACGTTATTTCGGTGTGGTGAGGGGGACATCGACGACGGGGAGGGGATGGTTTCGTGGGCGTGCAGCGGCGGCACGAGATTGCGTCACGCGCGTAACAATCGATGCGGTAAGTTCCCGCGGCGCTCCAGCCACCTCCACCACTGTCCTCCAGCCAAGATATTACAGTATAGGTCTCGATTCCGGTATACGGAATTATAATCGTTATTATACCGTCGTCGTCGTCGTCGCCGTCGTAATAGCTGCACGTATATATACCTACCTGTTACGCCGCCCGCGTCCGTTTTCATTTTGCCAAAGAAGTATAATATAATACTTTTCGTTTCGCGTCGACCTTAACCCGATAAATTTCACGCTCGTCTTCCGCCGACGTAGGCGTTTTCGCACGACGCCGACGCCGCTGCGGCATACGCGTCTCGTACACATCACCTGCAGCTTGTGCAACACGCTCCCCGCCCCTCTCCATCCATTAATACCTACAACTGAATAGATAATTATTTATTATCCACAACATACTCTGCAGGACGAGTAGGTTAGATTTTTTTTTCCTTCCAGTTCGTTATAACATCGCCGCACTGTCATCGTCTTTTCACCAAGTCCTAAGAACGATGAAACGCATATTCTCACCGAATTGCGACGCGTTGTTGCTACGGCCGTTGCGCAACCAAATGTGAAATAATGTAACATAATATTTTCTCGTCAAAGTTCCGAACGCTGCGCGTACAAACGCCCTCCGCATGTTGTAATAAAAAATAGTTACTGGTTATAAATTATAATATATTATATGCGAATCAAAATATATTTGTATATAATAACATATCATATACGTTATACTCATGTATACACACTTTTCATAGAAGTGTCTGCCTTTAAGGATATTAATTTGCACATTTTTTTTATAATACGCTAAATCGCATTTATATGTTTATCGCGTCCGATTCTGACCAAACGGTTTTAGTCTGATTGTACCTACTACCTATACGTTGTACGTATACAAACACGATATGTGCGCATTAAAGCGCATTAATCGCTTCGTTATGCAGTACAAACAGACGCTGTGCTATATGATATACTATTACTTATGTAAAATATAACTATATGCAAATTCGAATATAAAATATAAACTTTTATTATGTTAGGTATATAGTATATACACACTGCAGTAGTAAGCTGTGTATACAATAAATATACATATAGCATTGTACTTGAGAACGATTATTATTTCTAGCCCGGTGGTTAAATTCGCACGCATTAAAAATATATCAAACGATTACAAAATATTTAAGATTATAAATTATAATATTATATTATATAGTACGTGGAAGTGCACGAACGTAGTCCGTATAAGTGATATAAAATACATTTTCTTCTTCTCTTTCTCTTTCTCGAGTCTAAGCGTATAAATGTATAATACATAATGATAAATATATTATACTTGAATGCGCGTCGTTCATCCGAAAAAATCAAATGTTCTGAGAGGCGACAATAGGAAATGGAACTTGCGTCATTTTATTAACAGACTCTGTATATATGTACCATAAAACGCAATATTGTGTTTAAGATCGACAACATGTAGAGTACCATTAAACACGCAATACACACTCGCAATATTTATTAATATCTCCGATACATATACATCGTAGGTACATAATATATTGTATTATACTGTATTACAGTTGCGTCGCCAATTTGCGATTTTTACATATTTTATACCTATTATAATAACAATAACATTATACACATAGAGGTACACGATCCTATGTCGACTTTAGTGAAAGTTACGATTCTTCTAAGGTTATGAGTTTATGACGTTAAACTGTATAGAAAGAATAGAACACATTTCTATTAAGCATATTATAATGTTTGGAAATATCTAGCGTTTCGAGAAAGACGGTAAACGCATGTGTCTATACGCGTTTTTAAACAATAATTTTATTGTTTTACACAGTTTATACAGGGAAAATCATATAGCTATTATTTTATTTATAACATACTATACATCATCCATTTGATATAATAACATTTCCAATATTAATCTAATAATATTTTTTATTTGTTTTTATAGCATTTTTGTAAAACCAATAAATATGCTCTTTAAATATATAATATATATTATATATGTTATATTTATATGTAGATTATATAACGCTCTTATTTCTGTTAGCAATAGCAATCTTTTATTACATAAACAAAATATTATTTAATTTTCGTGAACTAAAATTAAATTTATGGATGAGACACCTAGCTAAAAACAATCTTTAAGAGTCAAAAAATAAGCTATGAATGCTTTCAAAGTCCTAAAGAATACCTGTAATATTTGGTGCTAATTGGTACAGTAATTTCCATTTTTTCAAGTCAATAGATTATAAGTCTATAAGCCCCATTCAACTAAAAATTCATTTTTATGTTTAAATACTTAATAGGTACATTTGATACTAAGTTTTAATACTTTGAAAGTTGAATTTTGATTTAATAAAATGTTTATGGTACTTAATGATATAAATATATAATGGATAATAATATGTTATGATATATTTATAAATTATAATATAACTTATTTAGAGTTAGTTCTGAGAATTTTTGAACATTAAAAAAATTAAAATGATATCACATTTTTCACAAATCACAACACACGAATCCGCTCTCTATCCTATTATCGCTGTGCTCTATTATTCCCCGCAGGCGAATACCCGTAACGTGCTGGAAGTTAATACATAATAACATATAATATTTTATCGTCCTGCGTAATAGTTTTCGTAATACTTTCCCGGACTTATTCAATCGGACTCGCAAACGTTCTAGAAACATAAAAACAAAACCTCATCGAGCGGACGATCGCACGATTTCCGTATTTAACAAGTCCCACGACAATACAACATAATAATATAATACATGGTAAATCATTTATCATCGTTCGTTAACACCGGAACAACATCGCTCAGTCAATAATTGACCGCACGTCTGCACAGGATACTAATTCATTAATATATAACACATGCATGCTGCACATACATCATGTCATCTACAGTGTACGTTGTAATAAGTAACATACTCAACTTATAGGTAGGTATATAAATATTGTAGCTTTACAAGTAATTGTCATTTTTAGTTTTTACATTCTAAAATGGAGTAACGTCATTTTGTATCGTCGTGGTATTGTGATGGTGCTATATAGTTGTGGAGATATATTATATTATATTATATTTTACTATATAAACCACATGTATGAATTAAATAGTTGGTAATATTTTAAGTACTAGTAGGCTAAGTCTAATTTTATTTACCTACTACCATGATAAATTTCATGTAGGTATTGAATAATAATAATAATTCTAAATGAAACTCGTTGCGAACAATATAGTTTCATAGCACGTCCACAAGTATAATGTTGGACTCTATTTTAATACAATGATTCCAAATAATTTTCTAATTTGTTAAAATAATTAAGCGAATTAATGAAACGCATTTCTTGGGTTCTTGTTTTATAGTGCATTATATACTATTGAGTACAAGCTTATAGACATATTATTTTCTAGTCATTGGTTTATCCTTCTATAGTTTCTCCATATTTTATAATATCGTTTTTAATTGATAACGTTACATAATCTGTTTGTGTTATCTGTCACCATCGACGACGTTATCGTGTTTACTAAATAATTCTGCAAAACATTAAATAGGTACATAATATACATGCATGTTTTCAATGTTTTCGTTACGCTTTGATTTAGACGTCCGGACATTATATTATAATGTCTTATTTTAAAAATATTATTACCATCCGCAGTGAACATAATCAAATAGCTATATAACATTATATATATTATATTGTTGTTGTGTAACTTTTCCTATTTGAGTTGTATTTGGTAATAATCAACGGGCTTGAATGGAATATTATAGAGGTAATGAAAGAGGTTTAGAACTGTACATATTTTATTGAGAATTAAAATACACAATATTTAACTTCTATATTGTAATTTATAACATGACAGTTTGTGTTAAGATAACGTTACTTAATAATAAACCTACTACACTATCGCCTTTGTAGGTAAATCATAGAAAAACAAAAACTCAAAGTCTTTTATAACAAAGAGCATTACAATTATAATTTTACATAATATTAATATTATATATGCATCTGTGTAACATGCATATATATATATTATATATAAATATAAAAAATATTATGTTGTAGTGTACGTATACACGTCGACAGGATTTTAAAAGGAAAAGAATGCATCCGCGTGCCGAAACGTCAATTTTGATGACGATCGTATAACCCAATCACATTTTGCTAGTTCAACAATATTATTGTTTATTTATACAAACAAATTTAACATATAATATAATACACAATATTTGCTACGCGTGTAACATAATATACTGTTATATAGCAACGTACCACTTTTCTATCGTTAAAGGTAGAACAATACTGCTTGTTTACGAAAAATAATCGAATAAAAATAAATATTCAAACAGAATTATGAAACAATAACGATCTGATGGAACATCTGCAGTGGTGTTCCTAGACTTATTTATATAGTTGAATTCGAAATAATACAATTAATAATAATGTATTTGATATTCCATGACAAAAATAAAGTAGATCATAGCTGGCGAGAGCCCACCTTCTCCTTGAAGATACCCCTAGATTTACAGTCATATTTTACAATAGTCACCAACGTAATTTCAATTTAATGTAGTAAGATTCTTATTTTATACAAACTAGCCTGCAGTGGTCATTGCGGAAAATGGTAAACTCTTACAAAAGTAATGTAATCGCCTACCTAGATATAGTGTTAACACCGACAAAAAATGATAAAAAAAGACACCACTCGTACTACTGTAAAAATATATCAGTCTTGCAATATATTAATGCATAATATTATAAAAAAGTATAAACTTAAAACAAAAATTGTATGAAAAATATAAAAATGTAATAAAATAATAGTCATAACTCATAATTATTTACGTTTATTTTTGTGGTATACTTTGGAGATAAACTTTAAACAAGAAATTTCTCCTTGTATATATTTATTTTTTTGTGTAAGTATAAATTCATATTTTTAAATTGTTTTTGTTTGTTTGCGTTGTGTCGATATCATACTAATTACAATCGTTTATATCTTAATATTTTGTACTGCAAATGATCTATATAAGGGTTTGCATTTTATATATTTATTATTTTTAAGTTATGATAATTTTTAATTTTTTGAGCTTCTCAACTCTAAAGTCGTGAATTCAATAATATTACTCTATTTTTTCAGGTAAAAATGTAAAACGGTTATTCGTGTAGGAGTTTACATTTGGCCGTCTTTACAGAGTAGGTACTTCCCATAAAAATAAACCTATACTAATTGTTATCTGAGAAGAATCGGGCTATCGAAAAATTGAGAAATTAGAAAATTCCCGACTGGCCGCATACTAACTAATACTTAGCCTAACTGCACTCCGTTGTAGCAACGACTAATTATAAACTGTTTTTTATAACAATAGTCAAAATCATTAAATATTATAATAATAGTTCAGATGGAGAGGACTTATATTTTGAATATTTTAATTATTAATTAATATTATGACATATATTATAAAATTCTAACCAATTACTATGCTAAATACTTAATTACTATGTTTTTCATATCTATAGTATTTTCTCCAAATAATAGATCCAATAGTTAGCCACTCGAAATTCAAATCAATTCCTATATACTATAGACAATGATAATACGTATACTCCCTAAAATCCCTGCTACAGTCGTTGGTTAATTATTGTTTTCAATTCTATACTGGCCGTTAGATTTAAAATTTGCTTTAAATTGCTATTATTTACTATTTATTCGTAAAAAATAATGTAATTTTAAAATATATTCTAAGTTTAAATATTTTATATTAGAACAAACTCATATTCAAATAACAACACAAATATCTGTTAAAAATTATAATTATTAAAATGTTGACCTAAATCAATGAATACACTTATCTAATATATTAAACTTAAATAAGTGCCCACTTCGATATCCTTATTAAGGACATTTTGACCAATCGATGCACGCAGTTCGTACAAAATATATGTATAAGTAACCGTAACCTCAAATCACTATATAGTTTAAAATTGACAAATTTGTTAATATTGGCAATAATCTTCAGTAAAAACAACCATAATACTCTGGTATATCTAATGTTTAATGAATAATTTATAGGACAATTCGAAATAAGTATCTTATTTTTACAGCGTGTAAACCTTGATTTGATACAGTTTATACAATCATTTTCAAATACCTAGTCATCGGTACGTAGTCAATTTTGCAGACAAATAAAAAAACAAAATTGGTGATAATAACAAAATCGTTGATTATTTATTTTTTTATTTAGTTATCTCCACTATATATGTATTATATACCTGCGTATGGCTATGTTTTAATCTCCTCTTATTATGTTATCAGCTTTTTTTTTTTAATTATGTCGACCCCGAGCATTTATTTAAACGTACGAAGAACATCCGCTCATATTTCCTCACACAAAACTACCGTTTATTTCTTTGTTGGTCGGAATTCTTCTGTAGTGCGTCGGCGTCTTTATGAATCATTCAATCATCCGATATTATACTAAATTACTACTATGGCCGATGAGCATGCGAAAATAGTTTAAAATTCACATCCATACCAAAATTAACAGCGTAGTTCAATGTCTTGTATATACTATTAACTCAAGTCACACAAAAAATTTTAACTATTTTTCTGTTATTTAGATATTATTTATCAATACTCAATAGGTGAGTGATATACCTAACTCTATAGAAAAGTATTGAAGTAAAATGTATTTTTGAAAAATACAAAAAACGTGTCATTACGTTACATTTCAAATATCAAATAAATGTGCCAATTTAATTTAATATAAAACTGTTTTAATCAATAATCATCGGAATACTTGAACTTTTAAATAGATGCAACAAAAATAAGTAAAATGTTTGCGTAAATAATAATATTTATTAATGAATATTAGTCACTTAAAATAACGAATTTAAAATTATCAAAAGGATTTTAGGTATACGTAAATACAATTTAATAAGCTCGCGAGTTGAAAGGCTTAAATTTTAATGAAACGTTTTAGTAATTTTCAGATTTTTTTTTAGTAATTAACGGATATAATTCATTCTGATTTATAAATGATAATATAGTGTAATATATATTTAGTACACTTTAATAATCATAAATAAATACTCGTTGAGTCATCATTATATTGAGGTAACTATAATGTATAATATAACAATTTTATATCAATGTTTATAAGTTATAACCAATGACTTATGACTGTAACAAAAAAAAAAAAAAAATAAATAATAATTACAATAATTATTCAACCACGATGATAATAATATAGTTAAAAAATATATATTTACGTATATATAATGCATTGATAAATTATGTATTGAGCCAATGTAAACAACTGTTTTAGTGATTCTATGTATATAACTATAAATTTGCTTTTGTTTGTTTCAATGCAATACCTATCTATTTGACTGACATAATATAGAATCATACATATATACACAAATATTTTTTTTAACACAATTACATAATATTATTAAACACTAATTGACAGGACTTTAAAACGTTTTAAAATTATAATGATAAAATGATTAGCAAATAACGGTCACTGCACTAATTACACTAATCAAAAGATGTGTGTACTCAACAATAAAATTTGTCCATCTGCAGTTTTAATTGTATGAATCATACGACGTATTTTTTTTAGTCCATAGAAATCATATAATTTGTTATTACTTGTTACTTGATTCTATAATTTTTTTTAACATTTTTGATAAATTAACACAAATTATATGCATAGTCTGCGTGATAATACTCAACAATTACTCAGTTGTTATTATTATGCCGTTTTCAAAATAAATACGCGATAATAAAAACTTGTAGATACAAAGATTTGAAACTTTATAGTGATATAATATGACCATGGTTGATTAATATTAATAGATAAATGATAGGATTTTCTTCAACGAACCATTTCCCACAAATGTACACCAAATAAATTAATTTAAGTTATAAATTATAAAATATGATTTTTCGATTCGAATAACGCAAATAAAACGACATTCTTAAATAAATAAATGCACGTCTTTATGGATTCAGTGGAGCGAGTATTTACAATATGTATCTACTTGATACAACAAAAAGAATTTTTCAATTAATTTTAAAATCACTTTTGCACACTACTTTATACCTATTAATTATAATTTTATAATAATTAGATAATAGTGTTTTTTGGACAAGAATAATGAATCTATAATATACAATATTAAAGTCTAATAAGTTTGACTCTTGACCTCTTGATGCATGACCAGAACATAATTATTATTAAGTTGAACAAAAATTATAGAACGATAATAATACAGTTAATTCTAATAACAGTAAACTTTCAATTTTCGAAATATAACATAAACATTTTCACTATTGAGAATGACACAGTATAATAAGATAATTTATTAAGAAAGCATATTTTTATTTAAATTTTAGATAGTTTTATACATACCTAATATAAAGTTTTTAAACATGTTATTAATTAAATCATTTATATAAGTAATTTTATACTGTAATTATTTAAAAATTATTTCAGTTTATTGTATAGTATGAAACTTTTGACAATAGATATCTCTGTATCTAATAAGTAATAATTAATAATTATTTTACTATAATCTTCCTTTTTTTTTTTGTTTCTCTCTTAAATCTGAATCTAATCAAATACCTATTGATTATCGATACTTATATTCTGTTATTATGTTTTCTTCTGATTAATTTTTAAACCACTATGTTCAAAGTTAAGAATATTATTTGCATGTTCTTTCATAATACTTTACAATATTTTAATTTTTAAATTAACTATGAGCATTCTTATGTTTAATATTTTACATACTCATAACTCACTTAAAAACTAAAATATGGTATAAAACTATTGTGAGAACACGGATAATGTGTAAAAATTTTACTTTTAAATATAAATATATATAGTATACAACACCTACTATAGTCTATAGGTAACTATTTATTTTTAATTTACAATTATTATCATGTGATAGTGCAAAATGCATGTGAGAAAATAACAAATAGTTTTGATCAGAATTTTCAATAGTCTGAATACAACACAGTATAGCATATCTGGCATAGGGTTAAAATATTACATAAAATATGTAAACATTTAACATTGTTATTTTTATTTTGATATTATTCAGTATATTTTGCACTAATTACATTGCATGATCTAGGATTTTTATTGTTCCAAAAGACGGCAACAGATAAAAAAATAAAAATAAAAATAAATTAAAAACACAACATCATTGCTCCGCTCAGAATCAAAAATTTAGCGATCATGTTTGGTAAATCACTATGTATATATGTGTGTTTATGGTTTGGATACGTCAATATCATTATATTAATCCAGTAAAATCTTTCGTTTGGTGAGTGAAGCGTAGAAAAATATGACTGATTAAAAGAGGTATCGACAGTCGACGAACTACGACTGTAGAGAAACTTTTAGGTACTATAACATTTGTGAAGAATGACTACAATACGATATACGATATTGGAAGGGTAATCTGTAGTATACAATTAATAATTATTCTACATTGGAAATAAGGCTGTAGCGAGGGAGAGGGTGTTGTCGTGTATAGTTTAATGTATTATGCTGTGCACCTTGTATATACATACAACGCATATAATTACTGTTTAATTCGAGGTTTCATAATAGTGTTTTTTTGTCGAAACGAATAAATAATATTATATATATTGCATTATATATGTCATCGTATGAATAATATGAAATCGAAACGAATCCAATAAAACTCGCGGTCGGTGATAGGAGGAACAAAAACCTACTGGTAGTGTCTGTTATACCTATATATGATATAATAATAATAATGTATTGCTATAGAAGCTGTGTACAGTATTATATTATATCCACGACTCGAGAGGAATATGATGAGGTGGTCTACCTGTCTTGTATACGGGCGTTACAAAACGGCTTCGTGACGCAATATGTATAATATTGCTGTACCGGTCTCTCGTGTCGAAAATTGCATAAAATCTTGTCCGCCACTAGGTATATTATAATACTTAAAGACTACAGTACAGCATAGTTAAATATTCTGTATAATAATATCATCTATAATAATGTAAGACTACCATAATATTATAAGGTGTAATATATATATTATATAATATACGCTATGTACGGCATTGCTGTGAGCGTCGAACAAACCGCGGGCGCGTAGTTATGGTAATAAGTAGAGACCATTTATCGGATATTATTTAATTTTCTTAGCCTAGGTATCGTCGGCAATGCCGATGGGTCGTTTGCAAGACTGTTGAGTAATCTGATGAAATATATTATGAGCACGTGAAAAGTATGCGCTCAATAACAAATATCAGGCGTGGATGATAAATAATAATTTTAAGTAAATATACGTATGTATATTATGCGTTTATATACTTGTATACACAGCAACAACTTTGGCGGCGGCGGTGTTGATGATAATAATAATAATATACACATTATAACTTATAACCAATAAGTCTCCGTATTTCTTCGAACAACATTTTATAATGCATATAACGTTTCGTAAGAAGACGTTTATATATATATATACATATATAACAGCTGGAATATATCTATATGATGATAATAATACCTATATGCTGTGTTCTCACTGCAGCCACCGCCACAGCCTCTAGGACTTGAGCGCCGCCGTCATGTTATGTTATATTTATTAATGTATAAATATTCCGGTGTATCCTCTTCCCACAAGAAAGTGCATAGGTACACAAATGATAATAATTAAAAAAATATTCAACTAGGTTGCGTGTACGTGAAATCATTATATTATTGCAATTATCATTTAAGCCGTATATACGTATATATATGTATATAAGCACAAGCGACGTCGTAAAAGCGTATATTCTCGTAGATATATATGGAGCGACGAGTGGGTTTTAGATCGCACAATTATAGCTGCAGATTACCGTTTGGTAATACAGTCTTTTTTGCTCCTGAGTGCCTAGTGTAGAATTCAAGCTGATTACGGTGGAATCAACTAAAAAAACTTGATTTCACAATTGTTAACCATTTCACCAACTTGACCTACATATAGTCATGTACCTTTACAAATTAAAAATAGATACTATACATCTACATATCATATTGTTTTATATTATTGTTGAATATTATTATGATAATATATAATATATTATACCTATACGAATTTGTAAACAAAATGTAAAATAAAAATATTATATTTACTGATCTTTGTCATTACTCATTATACATGTTTTACTTTTTTGTAATAACATTTAAGTATATAAAACATATATGTCTTGTACTACTGTGAAATGCTAATCGTAAAATATTTTTCTATTGTGTTTTAAAATTATTTGATTTATATTTATTGTATTTATCTGAACGAAATTCCATTCAAAAGCATGTCAAGACGTATTGAATATATCTTCATTCGACAATAAGAATATAAAATATAAACACTATAAACTGATTGCATTATACTAATTTGATAGTTTATTTCCTTTTTATTGCATACAGTGTTCTTCATCCACATAATATTTTCAGTTTTTCTTTACTGTTTTCAGTGGCCTTATCGGATTTATAGTGTTATTCAATATCTGAGATTGTTTTTTAATCTTTTTTTTTTTTTCGTTCTGTATACCAAAATACCAAAAACAATATATTACATCGTTGGAACTTGGATTGCTGTCACGGCTCAAAATTATTTATTGCCATAACAGTGTACAATTATCCGGTTTAATACATATGGAATTTGTAGACTATGCATACATTATTCAACTAATTGATATAATATATATATATATATATATATACATAAGTCTCGTTGTTGGTAAACATCCACTATCTTTCGCTCTTCACTCGTGTTTATATATAATATTTTAGTCTACTAATCGCAATAGATTATATGCATTATAATATAGACATCAAGGTTCATGAGGAACCCCGTGCCCTATTGAGACCAATAAGCATACAAAAAAACGGAGAAAAAAGAATGTATATAAAAAAATTGATTAGTTATCAGTATAAAAAATCAATAAAAATAATTTATAATATTAAAATAACGTTCCCCGCCTTCGATTAGTCCTACCCTATGTATGTCGACATTTATTGAGCACAGCTATACATAAATCAATTTGTTGGCGTGTATCCACCACTGACTATTGATTGTACAGAAAGATCATACTTAATATTTATATGTTTTAAAATACATATACACTTTCGTATAAGTGAAATACTTTTGTAAGAAACTTATAGATTTTAAAACTATTTGATTGATTGACTCCAAACTTGGCATGCACATTCTTTAAGACTCAGAAAATGTTTTTCATTTCTTTAGTGAATCACACATAAATTTTGTTTTAGTTTACGAAAATCAAATCATTTTTTATTTATATAATATTATAGGGTTGCTATTAGCTCCAAAAATAAAATTACTAAAAACAATACGTGTATAGACTACCCGCAATTAATTTCTATTTGATATTTTTTAAATAAAAAAATATTACTCAATTAATTTTTTATTATTTAAATAACAAAAGACAATGTTTGTATGCTTGTAGCATATATAGACTCAAAAACCATTCGACTAGTTTTGACGAAAGTTTTAGAATTTGTAAATTTGGAGAATAGATTGAACTACGCGTGTAAACATAGCAAGCGTTATAACCTATCGTACATCACATTTGCAACCGGCTACGTAATTTCCGCTACGGAAAATCCGAGATATTCTTGTGAGCGGAGATGAGCACTGCGATTGCTGTACATTAACATACGTACACTCACGCACACATATACAGTATGAAGTACACTACGTATAATAATCAATATACTATACCACCGCCGTGAGGTAGTATGCACTATAACAGCAGCCGGACGTTAAATGGGGACCGCAAAAAAATATGCAAAAGAAAATCCACCTGTGTCACCTCTCGGTCACATCGTTACATTATTGTAGCCGTGAATGTCGTGTGGATATGATTATGTGTGTGTGTGTTCGAGGACCACGTTCCCTTGAGATCAGATTTCCGAGAATATGCAATGAGCATAATATACGAAAATATAACATAATATAAAATGCGTGTCGGCCCGCAAAATTATTACAAAACGATAAATGCGCATAAAAGAGCTTAAAAAAAAAAAATAATAAAAACTCGTTTTTAAACAGTATTATAATGCGGGCAATACGATACATAAGTAGAATATACGCGCTCGCCGATTTGACGGTGCTAAAGGGACGAGGTGCGTCGAAACACGTGAACTGGGCTCGAGACGTTTTACTCATTTTTACCCACCGACGCCGCCACCGTCTCCCCCGATAAGAATCTTAAAAGCGATCCATTATTATATTATATTGTTCCTTCGCCGTCTCTCGCAGTATAGATATATACTTGTGTATATGTACACCTACATATACATATATAATATATATATTTATATATATACGGTACATAATACACGAGTATATATGATGGGTGCGCGTACATTGTAACCGCCGCTGCAGTCCCGTCAGCGGTAACGGTTCCCGATATACAATATTGGATCGTATTGTTCGGGCAGGCTGCAGTTTCGGGTCCAGAAAATTGTTTCCACCACAATAATACTATAAACCCGACGCGCCGTCGCCCTCACCGGTCGCGTATCACAATGGATCGCACCGTAGTAATAATAATAATAATAATAATGATGTTTTATATTTATTCACATTTTATATTTCGTATGAAATTTATGGATTTCCGAGTATACGCATGTGCATGTGCGTGTACGGCACGACGATGCTTCTCGGGGACGAAACAATATTTCTTCTTTTTTATAATGCCCGTGGGAAAAGTATGGTGCAGCGCGTTCGTCACCCACGCGTTCTGTTGTAAAAATTCTGCTAAAAATTACTCGGAAACGTATTCACATCCCGGCCGAGCGAACAGCAACAGAGATTCGTCTATCATCCTATCGCTCAGCGCAACGAAGTGACGGGATGCTCACGTCGGTGCGGCGTCGGTGTGACGTTGTAAAATATATCGTGCGCTATGTAGGTGTTGTAAACGATTTCGAAACAAAGACGTCGTTCCCCCGTGACCTGAATATATCGCCGAATGTTGTTGGAGTCAAGATAGCGACGATGAACAATAATTATTAACGTTTAATGTATTTATTTTCGACCTAGTAGTAATAATCAACTTGTTTTGATGGTACGCCATCGAGAGATCAAGAGTCAAACAATTTACACCGTGCCGTATTTTATCCTTTTCTAACTACTATATACTATGTATCACACAACACAGTCTGCTGTTCCTATTGTCTCAAATAAGTACATATTATACTACACGGACAATACGCAACATTTTTGGGCAAATAGTATATACCTATGTTAAGATAAAAGATACAAATAATGGAACATCACTAAATCGCGACACTTAGACTATTTTTATATGTGTATCTAATTATGTAATACAGATATATTATATAATATATTTATAAATTATAATTGAATAGTTCAATAATGTCAGTATACTTAAATGAGTAAGGCTAATGTGACTTAAATTTAAATTCTATAATAAATCATTATAAGGTTTTAAAAAATACAAAAGCTTAAATTATTTTGTAAGCGTTTAAAGTTAAAATTTCGACAAAATTGATAGATACCTCATACACAATAAAATTTTCAATTTATTTGGATTAATTTTTATCTTTTTATTACATGAACTAATTCATAATATTTTATCAGTATTGATTTATATAACATGGTATTAAAATTATTAGTGTATAACATTTTATGTTATTTTTATTTTTATTTTCAGTCAAAAATCAGCCTACCGTAAATTGCTAAATAGCAATGAAAATATAGGATGACAGGCCATCTCCACTTTACCATAATCCTTTTTCATATACCTAAATTAATTTATCATTAAATTTAACCCTTCCATTACAGTAATCCACTCAGTCCCAGAGATGATGTATAACTAACACCTTCTATACAATAAAACCATTTGTTTGATTTTGTTTTTTCTTCAATAATTTTATTTTAATTAGTTAATTAAAATAAAAGATATAAAATAATTTTAAAAAAAATTAATGATTTTTACAATGTTAAGTACTTATATAGTAGTTAAACAGAAGTTAAATTTGATTAAAATAGACAAAGAAAACAAAATAATTATAAATATGTATATACATATGTAATATGTGTTGAGAACTTTGAAACAGAAATTATAAATTTTTACCCTGTTACGCACTAATCAGATTAAAATTTACTATCAAAAACCACCCTTGAAGTTTACGATATAGCATTTTTATTGCTCTAAAAGACGAAGATAAAAGTAGAATACAGAATTAAAATTAAAACAATAATAAATTAATAAATTTATCGCTTAAGTTAGAATCAAAAGTCGTTTACACGTTCATTATAAATTATAATAGCATTTATAATTACATTATTTTTTTAGGTAGATAGATAAAAACTATATGAAACTTTACTTTTATTTATTTTATCAAACATATACAATTATTTTATATCCCTCAATTTTTTTAGTCAATATTTTCATTATATTATCTTCAAATTTTTAAAATTAAGTTTAAAAAATCATTTACCTAAATCTTTTAAAAACCTGATAACTTTATCATAATTAATGTATTATTAAGACAGCTATAAAATAAAATAAAAATATATTTAATATTTATAAAATAAAGTTTTATAAACTATAAGTGTTATTGTAAATTAGTGGAAATTAATTATGAATAAGATAGATTTTTCTTTATAAGTATTTCCACATCACAATAATTACAAGTTACAACCAAAACATAATTAAAATTTAACAAAAATGTTAAAAAAAATTATGTTCAATGTCATTTATGAAGGAGAAGTTATTTTAAAGACGCTACAGTGACAAAAAGTAAATCACATGCGTAACCCACAACTACCTACTATATCAACTGATTATAAACAATGTCGAATGTCGTAGGCCACAACTTAACCCTCAACATTTTTATTACTTTACTGGCATTCTGATTTTAGTTGATCTATTACATTTTTTCATAGTAGATATATATAGGTAGGAATAATTCGATTCAAAATTTTTGAAGTTATATTTATTAGGTTATCATAAATCAAAACATTATTTAGCGTTTTTTTTTAATTTTTAATTAATCACTTTTTAGAACTCTTTAATTTTAACAGATAAATCACATATTCAATACAACAGTTATATTCTAGTTATTATTATATATTGGATTTCGGTGAAAAAAAAATAAAAAGTTGATAACGCATTATAATTGACATGATTATAATATTTAGTTTATCATCTGTACAGTGTACAGTAACACAATTTATATAAACCTACTATATTTGATAGTATATTAATATACGCAATCATATACCTACTTTCGGATAATATGATAAGACATGTGTAATCAAAAGATTGCAAGGCCGGAAATGGTCGTTACGGGAACGCAAAAATAATTCTAGTTGAAACATTGAAATATATTGGCTGACTGCAATAGAGTTGACGCGAAATATAGATGATGCGTTGCACGGATTATATAACTTATCGTATGTATATAAAAAAATTATACAAGGAAAAAATATTTGCATCTTTAAATTTCCACGTGTGTTCATTAAATTGTGAACTAAAACCTTCCATCAAATATAATTATACCGCATTAAATAAATTATAAGTTATAATAACCACACTCAACTCGTCCCTTTCTATAATTGAAATAAAATCCAAAGGAAATTTCGTTTTATACCTATGTTTATAACTATATGCATGAACAGGGTAACTCTTAGAACAGCTAAATGGCGAAGATGCTGAACATAATTATTAACCCACATTCGAGTATATCAAGCGAATTAAAACACATGGTATCAAACTTTTAAGCGGTGTGGATTACGTATTCGTCACAAATAATGTGTAGGTACTTCTTATATTGATACCGTTATAGATAGATCAAAATTAAAGTGTTTCGTAATTATTCATCTGCACCAATTACATGAAAGTGCATTCATTACATACAGAGAAATAAAAAATAATTGTTTATGTAGATATATACTTCAATGTTATTATTTTATACAGCTGTTCATCTAAATCATAATAAATATCGTACTTCACCGTGGATTTATAGCGTTAGAGTATTGTATCATTTATATTAACAGCATCATTTTCGTCAACAAAAAAAAACTGTATTTTTTATTAAATAATATTTTAAAACTTTTACAAAGATTTTATTTTTATACTCTGAGTACATATATAAATGACTCATTTGATATTCATACCAAATGTATATCAAAAAATTATTGAGTTTATAACTACAATGCGTTATATATACTTTTTGCATGTAGGTAAAAGTTATTCATGTAAACTTTCAGTTGTATGTATAGGATGGAGACGTAACACATCATAGATCCAATAAATCGGTTATCATTAAAATTACAAAAAAACTATTTTTTTATTTGGACTAAACAATTCATATAATTTGTTTATTATAATAAATTTAAATGAAGTTAGAGGTAATGTTAGATTAGTATTTTGAAGGGAGGAGCACAGATGACATTCATTGGATGTGATTATAAAATTAAATTAGACAAGGAGAAATTCGAGACACTACATTTTCCTGTTTGATTTTTTGGAGAGTAGCCGGGCGTTGATTTTATTAAATTTTTACCTTAATATTATGATTTTTGACAGGATAAAACTTTTTTTTCGTAACAGGATTTTTTAAGATAGCCCCTAATAACTAATGCGTAATGTATAAACATGTTACTACATTAATATAGGAACCTTGCTAGTACATTTTTTTTTTATCATCATTTTAAAAATAGTTTTATAATTTAATATTTTCTATATAGTAAAGAAAATATCAAACATTTTATTAGAATATTTTGATGACTGGGAAGTGGTTTGTATTTTGTGGTAACGTGTTTATGACAATAGCGATAATATTATGTTCAATTTTAAATTCAAATATAAGTAGTGTTTAGTTTGAGATATAAAAATAGTATCCATTAGTTACTGGACGAAAACGTTTGTTTTGTTTAGTTTAGAGTGAAAGCTTCGATTTAAGTTATAAAATATTTAAGGATATTAAAACAGAGATAAAGCTTATTTTCGTATTATGAATATGGTAAATTTAAGTAACTTTTTTTTTTTATTGAAATTGACACTAAGGTATTTAGTATTTTAGTAGTAAGTGAGATTGAAATTAATTAATTATTAAAGTATCTCAAAGCTAAATGTCGTGTTTGAGAGCAAAAAACATGTAGTTAATTTTTACTTTCTAGTTTTGAAACAATATTTCAGTATGAAAAATATGAAATTAAAATTAATCAAATGCAGTGATAAGATTCTTATGAACTAAGAGAATTTTTTCATCATCTGATTATTTAGTAACAAAATTACAAGAATTTAACTCAAGAGAAGTGGATCAAAAACATTAAAAAAGATTTTAAAATTAAAAAAAAAATCGGAAGGTAAGATTTTTTTTATTTATAAAAGCCACACTCGATCAAGCATCTGTGTAACTTTGAGGGAAATTGCGAAGCAGCATTATTTTTTTCTTTAGTGATGAGATGATTATGTCTGTTATACAGTTTGCTTAGTGAATTGTGGTATGATTGATTGTGAAAACCAAATTGTATGCTTAGAATAATTTTAGAGTTATTTATATTGTTTATTTATTTTTGTTTTATTTTTTTTATTGTTTATTTGTTTATTTTTTTAGGAATTAGTTTTTTGAATACCTTCGAGGAGAATGGTCAAAATTTTAGTAAACTATATGATAAAATATTATCAGGAAATTTGGCAGGCTTTAGTATTACTACCTATAGAAATTTTACAATTGAAAACTTTTATTGTAACGGAAAATATGCCACATAAATAATTGCATTAAAAAGATGAATAAAAATATTAGAGGTTTTCGGATGGTCTTTGACGACTTCAAATATTCTGAAATAGGACCTGCGTGGTTGAGTAAATTATATTAAAGTTTTCGAGGAAGTTGAAAAGACTATTTAGTACTTATTTGATAGTATATGAAAATACGAAGGTTGTTTAGATATTTACTTCTATAAGATTAGCAAATGGTTGGATCGAAGTAAGGAGAGTAAATTTTGTGTCGTTCATAGAACATAATATGTAAAATGTTATTACCTCGGAGATTATCGTTTTGGCAGCCGAAAATTTATGACCAAAAAAGATATGTTTTACATAAAATATACATTGTTTTTGAAAAATTAAACGTTTTTTAATATCCAATATTTCTTTAATAATTTGCATCAAATAAATTCTAAAAAATAATTTATGTAAATTTATAATTTTTGAAAAATATTTATCATTTTCAAACTATAAGGATATTTTTAGTGTGTGTCATAATTTAAAAACAGTTCACGCCTATACATATCGTGCATATCATTATTATCTATACAATATATTATAATGATTTAAATTTACTTGTACTGTATGTATTATACTTTTATTAAACGATAAACTATTTGTTTTAAATTTTGCACAGGAAATAAAATTACATATCGCCATCACAATATGTGATATGTGTATTAATATTTGTTTAGCACGTTAACCTGCAGATACATATAATGAACCAATCATTGTAGTATTATGATTTACCAACCGATTTCCGCATTTTTAATTTTTAAGCTCAACGCTCACGTATAGATAATATTATGCGTATTATTATAATACAACATAATCCATACACCGTATTTAACACCTGCGACCTATACTCATCGTGGTTATTGTTTTTACTCATACCGTACATAGGACGTTATCAGAGTATGAATACATGTGTCATATATATTATTTCCTAGTATTTTATAATATATGTGCATATAATGTAGCAGATACCTACGTCTTTTTACTTCCAAAACCCACATGAGTCATCCGGCTGTTCGTTTCGCGGGACCACGTTTATAAAAATGTCTACAGCATTCCAAAATAAACTGTGTACTGTACAATAATAAAACAAGGTCGTTCAACTCGTAAAAAACATCCTCGTTTAGTTCTCGAAATAAAAACTTGCACAAACAGTTCGAATCGTTATATATATATCGTTACGTTTATGGCGTATATGTGTGCGTGTATTTTCGGTTTTAACGAGATAAATATATGTATCATATACTTTACACACATCTGATTTCATGTCGTTTCCTCGATCTTCGAGAATAATGATTATTGCGTCAAATGCTATTCCGATTCGTTTAAAAATGCAAAAACAAAAATCAACGACCCGTGGTAATACATTGAACACGCACATTCTTCGTTTTACAGAGTCGATATAAAATGTTTAATATATTAATTTTACAAAGACGTTATTTATTTTGTTCTACGTTTATATAATCGTAATATATACCCTTAGTGAGTTGACTGTCTAATTTAAAATACTTAAAAATACATTCTCAACATTTTATTATTATATAGATAATAATATTATATGACATAGTTAAATATTGCCATTTATATCAAATAATTATTATTAATATTATAATATATGCATTATAAGGTTTATTATTCAGTTAAAATAAACATTTTTGTACAACAAAGATAACTTTTTAATATCTTTTAAATATTGGGAATTAACAATTTTTAATGATATGTATCAGCTATTAAATTAATTACAAATTATGATAATCGCGTTTTCAAATGATCACACAAATTTTGTTTATGTATAAGATAAAAAATTTAAAAAAAAAATTATAATCATTGAATAATATAAGAATAGTTTTTCTATTTTTGGTCAAAAATGTTCAACAAACAACAAGTAAAAGTACCTATGTTTAACGAAATAGAACCTAGTTTGGTATTTCGCAGCGTGTAAAGTACATACAACACATAGGTATAGGCATTAAAAATAAATTATAACAAACATTTTTAAAGCACACAAACCATAAGTTTCAATTTTTTCCTGAAGTAAAAATAATATTTTACTCTAAAATATAGAGTAATAATATATATAGTATGCGAAATAATAATCTTAATAATTCTTCGCAATATTCATATTCAAGAAATAAAAAAAGTATTAAGGTGTTACATTGAAATATAATTGTATACTTCTTAATTAGTCAAAAGTCAAAACCAGTGATTAAAATAATCGTATGTACCTAATACAATAAAAGAATAGATACATACCTACTATAGTAAACCGCTCATATGATATTATATTATATTATATTATACATAAATACATATATGCGTTTTTCTAATCAAATTTAAACGAGTTTAATAACTAATGAGTTAGATAATTGAGAATGAAAACATATACATGTATTTCAGCGTTAATGTGTTTAAAATACGCATTTAGAAAAATAATATTGAGGAACAAATTATGTTTAAAAATGTTATCAATGTAATCATTATTAATGTTATACGTAAATTCATGATACCAAAATTAAGATTTAGTTATTTTTATTAAATATAATAGGCGATTTCTATAGTAATTATTTTTTTCAAAATTATTTCGCATCATCGTTGCAATATGTAATACAATATTATCATGATTGTCAAGTGTTTCGTCGTGCGGGAATCGAGCTCCCTCCTATAAGTTTCATATTAGGTATTATATTTTATTATATCGTACGTGATATTATTATACTTGGGCGCAACAAGTATAATCATAGACATTACAGCAGACGATATCGGAACGGAAACCTATGTAAAATATGATATTTGTAAGTTTACACGACGCGCCATTTGTGTATTCGTTGCGGACGTTGAGGCGGTAGAGAATGGGAAGGTCCGTCATAAATTATTCAAATTCCGAGTACATAGAAAGAAAAAAAATGTAATTTTATTAAAAAAAAATTCCATTTACACCGTCGGAATGTCCGAACACGGGCTTGACGATTTGAATTTAAAATCGACTGTCCCCGCGCCGTCGTCAGTTGGGACATAATTAATTCTAATGCATACCACAACTGTAGTATAGGTACGATATATTATGATAAAACGTTATTCGAACTTGCCATTTCGTTTATTGTTTATAATTGTTGTCAATACATTATTATATTATTTCACGTGTATGTGTATTATTATTATTATGCCCCCACTGACAACCAGTGGCGTGTTGACCGTGATTTTGAAGGGCAGATGCCCGATCATTTTTAAGGGGTGGGTGCTGGGTTGGTGGGTACTGGATTTAGTAAGAAATATTATTATACAAGACTACCTGACTACATCATCTGAATTAATTTGTTATTTAATAAGAATAATAACTTCAATAGTTATAATTATGCTAAGAAAAGCTATCTAATAGTATACCTACATATTATTAATTACACATTATACTACAGTGTACATTCTACGAATAAGCAATAAATTAAAATAAGAAATTATAGTATTATGCTAGTGACTATGAGGGCATCGGCATAGGCATTCCGGCATAAGCATCTTGAGAATATTATATTATTGCGATATAATCTATTTTTAGAATCATAAACTCGGAAATATCCAGGTTTCAGCCGTTTGTAAAATAAAGTAATTTATATTGATTTAATAAAGGTACTTTTTTGTTGTATATAGTATGGCACATGGGTCATGGGTAGCGGGTACTGTGTAAGAATTAAGGGGTGGTAGGTTATTCAAAAAATGAATTGCCCGATAAAATATTTCACTTCGCCACGCCACTGCTGACAACGTCACCGTCACAAGACTGACAAAGAGGAAACCACACCGCGTCGCTACTACCACCACCAGTTCCAGTAGTATAATCAAGCATTAGGTCTTTCAGGCAACCGGTTTTATAAACGAAAGAAAAAATAATACTTAACTATCCAGTTCGTCTTTACTGTCGATTTCTGCACCCTCCACACCACAGGTAACCCGAATTCGCGAATTTTCGTCTCAAATGAAGGCAAAAAAACCCTAACCAACGCTATAATAATACAATCTATCTCGATGTAACATTAGTATCCTTTAAAGTCGTTGCTAATAATAAACGTACACGCTCAACCTGTTGCATATATTTTTATAGAATTTTTGCTATTTTCTTTTACGCCTAAGTGTGTATACAATATATACAACGAGCGTTGTACGTTTTTAAGTAAATTTGGCCTAGAAGTATTGATAATATTACCTACAAAATAATAGCTAATGGTTATAAAATGAATTCATTATTTTTATTTCGAATAAATGTATTGATTTGTAAATTAAACACGAATATCTAATCTATATTAGTCCTGTAACTAAATAACCCAGCTTCGCTGTGAAAACAATTGTTTTTAAGTTTAGTCACCGAAAAGTTAATATCTTGCAATAAGTGCGTACCCTCTTCTCTTCTCCTACTACCCAAAAATGGAAATAAGTTGACTCTATAAAACCTGATGGAGATAAAAAAAATTTTAAAAAAAGTTTAATAGCGTGGCGCCGTGGCGCGTCAGTAACGTGGTACAAAATACAAATAAATGGTCTGTGTGTTCTTTTTCATATACCTAACCTAACCTACATATGTAAAAGAATAAGGATTATACACATTTCATAACATAAATAATTATATTTAATAACTTAGTATTAAAGTAATACAACGTTATTTAAAATATTGTGTTGCCGTCCGGAAAACCGACTTCGTGAAAATATTCGAGTTCCTTATTTACCATATAAATATATAATATACTAAAATATGGCATGGTGAGAGTGTTATGCAAACCTATTTCGCCCAAGGTTAAATGTTAATGAGTATACCTTCTACTAACTACTGTCTACTAAATATAATCCAAATGCATTTTAACAATAGTCAATTACATAACTATATTAAAGTTTTGATTTTTCGACAACAGGGCGACAGACACGTCAACATGTCGATATTAAAACAATATAAAATTGGTAGAATTTTTTATATAGCTACAACGTAAACATTGCGAGTCGATTAACTAATAACATTTTTAATATAATTATCGCAGTATAACGTAGTATGTTAAACATACCATCAGCTATCCACTACATTGGGCTACGTTAGTTGGCACAGAGTGACGTCAGTCATAGAAAAAAATCTTATCGGGCGTATTCACAGCCGATAATGCAGAACCTATGTCCGGTATCCGTCTTAAATATAGTATCATATAATATTTGATATAATACGTATAAAGAGACGTCAAACTTTATACCACGATAATAATCCTTTATCACCCATGAGTAAAAGACAGGATGCTTCTGAAAATTTTAGTAGACATTTCATTAATATCATCTAATATGTTATACTGTATGACGTATAATAATTTATTTACTATAATACTAATAAGTAATAAGTAATAATGCATTACTTAAAAACGGTCGAGACTATAAGTGAATGTATCAAAATACACAAAATAATTTTCAGTGATGTATAGTTGGGGATGGGAGCTGTGGAAATGTAAATATAACTTCTCATAATATAAGTTGTCGATTTCAATTTTAACTTATATTTAGTATATACAGATTTTGATCGGAGCCAAAGTGCATTTAATAATAATGTGAGTATAGAATATCAGATCTTTATACTTTCAGCAGTTGCCGTAATAAAACTCAAAACGTTTCAAACAATTTATTTGTGATTTGTATTCATAAAATATAAAAAAATTATTTATTATTTATATATACCTATAATTACCCAACAATCTTAAATCAAACTAGGATCGTAAAAATATAAATTTTCATTGAAATTAAGTACTAATATTTAATTGCTTTATGGTAACATCTCTCAATCGATATCTGTTCTACTATAAATATAGGTGAGATATTGAATAAATCCAATAATTTGAAATATCTGTCATAGAATAACCCGTGGAAAAAATATTTTGATTGCCACTTCATCTCTCCAGGAAAGTGGATATCATACTCATGTTGGTAAAAAGTAACGCGTCTCCAGTTCTGTGAGAGAAGGGGGTATAAAGGGAGTTGACGTGACACACGTATAATGTAAGGATATAAAATATAAATATAAGAAACCCACGAAGTGCGGAACCATCGACGGCGGCGGTGGCGGATGACGTTAACGCGACGAGACCAGCGTGCGAATAACGATCACGTCGAGTGTGAAGAATGCGCGCGCATATATTTTATTAAATATATACATAATAGATGTATAGTATACGACCGGGTAGGGCTTCCCGGATGGACCAAGTTATTTACAGACGACGGATGCGCGAGGTCGTAAGTCTCCCGCGGGTTACAACGAACAAGGAATTGAGGAGAAGGGAAATATCTTCACGCGCCGCACCAACAGATATGCCGCTGTAGGTATATTTTATTATTGTACATATTATAGAAATAATGTATGCGGACGCGCGTCTGAAAAACCCGACGCTACTTCCGGACCGGGGTGTTGTGACGCGCTCAGTGCGAACCCATAATATTATTATATAGGACAAACGAATACGGTTTGTACAGCTAACGCGGTTGTATGTGGGAGACACGATCCAGATGGAAAAAATATTCTAAAATTGTAAAATACGTATAATATAAACAGCGAGGACTTAGGTGCTTAGATGGGGCCTTTCCCACCGTAGCTATAATGGCAAACGTTAAAATAAATGTAAACACTCGTCGAAGATGACTTATACTGTGTCAATGTTGATTGAATAAACGATGAGAGGCGAGGAGAAGTGATGCTAAACGCGGTATGCACTCCAACAATAATTTAAAATCAGAAAAAATAGGCATACATACGATGTACGCGTGCATTATTTTGTTATAATAATAATACAAGTTTATCGGCAATAGCATTGACTATAGTACAATATTATGGTAACAGAAGTAAATAGTTATAGTTGTAAGTAATAAATAATAAGTATAGTATAAAATGATAGTAATAGATGTAATAGTTGTATAATAGTAGTATACGCTTCTGCTTCGCGTGTATCGATATTTGATAAATATATATAACAGAGATAGATTTACGTATTATATTTTATGGCAGCGACTGCGGTAGTGGTAACGACAGGCGGTTGCGGCAATGCCCAGGAAATTGTTTTCAAATGGAGAGAATCGTTAAACCGTGACAGAAAACTATATGCCGCTCCAAGGACTCTTGTCGCGTTTTGATGCGGATGAGGAAAGAAATTACTATATTTTTTTTTTTAAACATATTATATATATTTTCTACTTCCTTTTATGTTCGTCGCGACGTTCGATCGATTTTATCGTCGTAACAATTTCGTTTTATTAAACGTTTACTTTATAGGTATTGTGTACTGTATTAAGCGTGGTCGTCCGTGTACGGCAATGGTAATAATATCAATATCGTTACCGTACATCAGGCTTATTATAATATCATAAATACTTTTTCTGCGCGTGAAATTCGCACGAAAACAGAACAAAAAGATCACTCTCAATACACGTCCACCTGTATAGATACGAAAAAATGTCAGCATACTATAGATGTGAATTTTGCCCATGCGCCGTTTAAGGCACAAACTATACGTTCTTATTGCTACGATGCTAAGATTGGTCGATAGATAGCATAGTCAATAATAATAATACAAGAACATTAACGACAACATTAGTGCAATAGTAAAATACAACTAACATCTGTCGTACCGCATTCGTAGGCAGCACAGTATCTATATTTTATAAATACGATATTATGTTCAATTCCATACACCTCTATTTAGGATAAATATATTTTTGTAAAGTAGGTATTTAGACTATTGTGCACTCTAGTATGATGTATTCGTGTCATTTACATATTATTAATGTTATAAAGTACTTACTTATCTCGAGTATCGCGGTACATAATGATATTGTGGTTTTCACCATTTTCATAGTCACTACGTCGTGCTATGTCCGGATTGCCGGTGTTGGTATTTTCTACGCGGCATTTCACACACAGATTCCACACATCGGTTAGCTACAGTATACACGTGACGTTGTACAATAGTGTGTCAACTAATGACATTTTGAATTTTCTCGTCAAATATTGCTTCTTTACAATTTCCGGCATCTACGTAGTGGTAGTGACTAGTGAGTATAAAATAATAAACATGTATTAAACATACATAATTAACACGTACTTTTTAATACCACTATGGTACATACAGTACCGCGTGTATTTAATTATATGCGCACAAATAAAAATTGTTCTCTCAACTTGGAAAAACTTACATTTTACCACTGAATGTAGTTAATTATCATCAACCATATAAAATAAGTCTATACATACATTAGAATATGTATTTGAATAAAAATATTGCCAAACCTCAGTAAATATAATAAAATGTGTAGTTTAGATAATCATAGAAATATGCAATAATCTTAAATGGAATAACACATTATAACCACATAAAATTTGTAATAAATAAATTAGAAAAACAATAGGTATGCTTTCAAGAATCTAGTAAATATCTAAAATTTAAGAAAATTTAAGTAGTGTATATAATCATTGAATAAAACCTAAAAATTATTAATAATGTTATTTCTACATGGATATAGGTTCATATGAAAGAATTATTAAAATAGACACATTAAAAGAATTCAAAACAAAATACTAAAAAATAAATTTAAGATATCGCACAAAAGTTTTAACACTAGCTCAAACCACGTAATTAGTTATTGGTTCAAAAATGTACAATTTATTAACATTAGAAACTAAACATAGCAAGAGCAAATCTTTCTTCAAATAATAAATACACTTAGATAAGTACTCTATCTATAAATTATAATAGAACAATTTTATTATATTTATTTATTTATTATATATAAATACTGATAAAAATGAATATTTATTTATGTATCGATAATTTTAATATTCGTGCGAGAAAAAGATATTGTGATTAAATAATTGCATTAACAATTCAATGAACTTGTATCTAAAATTGCAAACTCGCGAGTTTTCGCCGACAGTAGAGTCAATTATATTCTGTCTGTAGAACAAATAATAATAATAATAATAAAAAAATTGTGCGAAAGATAATATAACACCTGACGATAATACATATTATAGTTTTAAAAATTGTCTGACATATTGTTCGCTGACCGCCATAACACTATATAATAGTGCATAGAATGTATTATAATACGACGTGGCGACAGAATTTACAGTAGGTACCTACTCGCAGACATTAATAATAATATCATTAATATTAGTATGATACGTACGTACGGCGATCACATCGTGGATACCAACGGAACTCGACGTCCGCGGATCGTGTGCAGCTCTGCTCGCGTTATACACTCATAATAATTATTATATTTTTATATTACATGGTGTGTCGCGTTATTGTTATTATTGTGTGTCCCATAATAATGTACGCTCCAGTCGCTAATTAACGGGTGATTGGCAAAATGGCAACCATATTTTTTTTTCACTACACGTATACATAACTACAAGTTCGGGTGCGCGTTTCGACTTACAATCCATTTGATCGTCGGGACGTTCGCGCCCGAGTACGACGGGCGTCAGGTACGCCGAATAATATTATTGATTATTATACCGCGGTTATATCATCCCGTTTTATCGATGCGACCATGGTCGACGTCAACGGTCGTGATATTATTATTATTATATTATTATTCGGACCGTACACTGCGTCCGACTAACTACCTACCTGTCGATATAATCGTAGTGTTTAAGCTTTAATGTCTATACGTTTAATGATATTACGCACACGAAATGTGTATTATTTATGTGTAACACTACTTATGGGTACGGTCGTAACGCACTGCAAGTTCTAATTCCGCGAAACCGACAGTTTAATCTCAATCCGTATTGCAGTTACCGTACATAAGCGTTTTCGCGAAACATTCCCCGCACGCCGTTAATAATAATAATAGTAATATTTGTATACATCACGTCGTAGCAATGTGTATGCAGCATATCGTGTACCCAGTGAGTGTAATTTAATAATAACAATATACATAAAACGAGCTGCCGGTATTGCGAACGGAGCGTTGTGTTCTCTGAAAATAAAATGTATTTTCGCCGCATGGCAAAAACCAGACCGCTGTGTTACGACTGCGACGACGACGACGAATTACCGACGATTTTCCGTTTGCCCGTTTGCGAGAAATACACTTTTGTAAGGTATACGCCGTAAATACTTATAAGTTATAACTTATAACAATAACAATATATTGCTGGATAGCGGTTGTCTCGTCTTGGGCACGATTCATGATTTTTTACGGTTTTTCTGTTGTTTATACTCGGTACCAATTAAAATATTATGCAGCAACGGCTGCAATAATAATTATTAATTATTATACAGTCTCGGGCTGCAATCGCTCTAATAAAACAATAATAATAATATGTATCTGCCTGTACATCATTACAACGGCCGATAGGTCTCTTTTTAGTTTTTTTTCTGTGATTACGATGTTACATCATCGCTGTTTGTGCGTACCTTGGTTGTTTCGCGACCAGATGATTGGTACGACGAAAAAATACATACTACACCTATATCGTAGAATATTTTAAGGCGTAAAAAGTGTACACAATTAAAGGTAAATAAACTGGCTTACACATTGCACCGGTCTGTGTTGAAGACATAGTTTATTCATAGGGTTATACGTGTTATCATCAAAACATTGTAATTTGACGTCGAACTCGAATTTACAAATTTTTCGAAATCCCAAGGCAATATAGTATATTTAAGCTATTACACAGTATTAACTATTAAGTATGATGAGTAATAATTGTAAAAAAAAAAAAAAAAAACAGCATACTTTCGCCGAAATTATACCCCTCTCGTTACTCGATTTGTATTGGAATTTTTTTCGTGGGCGTAAACAATACGATGAATTGTCTGTAGGTATTTTTATGCTTGAAACAAGTAATACGACCTGCAATTTTATTATTAGATAGGAGTGCGTACTATAAACAATAGTTAAAATACGAGTACGAGGAACGAGATGTCGTTTAAACATTCGTTAAAAACAACACGCCCCATAAAATCTAACATTACAATCTTAAAAGTTGAAATTGCAGCGGAAGTATAAATAGTGCAAAACTACAAATCATTTGTCGAAAGTAATACTAATCATCGTTTTAACATTATTTCCGTTTATAATGAGATCGAATAATGTAATGAGCAATACGCGATGACCAAACTGTTTACCACAAAATAATAGGCGAAAAAAAATAATATATTATGTAAAAAAAATAATAATATATGAGAGACGTTTCGCAGATTACTTACACACACACATCAGTGGCGTAGTAACGAACAAATACGTTACTATTACTACTACTATTACTACTACTACTACTACTACTACTACTACTATTTACTACTACTACACTTTTACTACACTACTACTATCATTATTACTATATAATAATAATAATAATAATACTACAATACTACTATTACTACCAGTTGCACGCAGAGTTAAGCGTACGACGTGCGCGCGCAACACAGTACGATAATTATTGCGTGGAAGGGGCAACACTGAGAACGATCCACCGCCACGGTCTATCGTATCACGCGTTCTGCACGACGCCCATACAATTATCAGCCGCAGCCGCGTCCGATTTTGTTGCCGTCAGGTTGCCGGTAGAGCATGTAGTGTCGTTCTCTCGTTCGCGCACGTCGACGTGATAATAATAACAAAATAATAATTATTTTTCAATTTGTCGACGTAAAAATATTACGACCTGAAATAAACTGTGCACATTTTTAACTAAGATTTTCGTTTCGTTCGCGTCACTAAATAATTAAAAAGAGGAAAATACCGCTCGTTTGACTGTGTTCACGCGGTGCGGTGCGTATTATAATTTTTTTTCCGTCTTCCACACCCGGTAAAATCGTGTTTTCCGCATCTCTGTGGGTTTTTGTGCTCAAAGTGCGATATTTAAAACGAAAAAAAGTTCGTCGCTGTCGTTACCTCAGTGTGCGCGAGCGTCGTGTGTGATTTTACGCGTGTCGATGCATCGCCGTACGAACATCGTCGCAGCCAACACACCAGCGTCGTCTTGACACGCACAAAAACGGATTTCTCTAGTGCCAAGTTCGTCGTCGAGCACCGCGAACGTAAAAACTAAAAGGTACAGACTTTAAATATTTACTAAGCACAGCGTCCGCAGCTGAAGCGTTTTATTTTTTTCATTTTAAAATAAAAGATTGAAAAAATAAATATTTAACTGGTAGTACGCGACAGCAGTCCCTTACGGAAAATAAAATTTGGTTGCATAATGCTCACGCGTAGCATAGCACCTCTCTGCCCACATAATAATTTAGTATACATAATATCATCGCCATCGTTAGGTACGTAATACACGTTATAGGTATGATGGAGCACAAAAGCTTTACATAATAACCCCGGACTCGTAATATGATTCAGACAGATAACAAGTTTTTTTTTCGCTGCTTTTACTGCTCTAATTTTTTTTTGTATTTAAATAATCGCCTTCCACAAGACACAAACAGGTAGTACAGAATTGTCGAAACGATTAAAATATAGATGATCGAAGGGTGCCACCGGCCACCAGTGTTTGTTAGGGGGAGGGGGTGCACCTTACATACCGATCAGCGGCAGCGTGGTCCCGAACAGGTGTCCACCCCGTCGACGTGCGAAAAATAGGGGTCCGTCTGTAGCTGTGTTATAATAGGTGTGTAGCAATAATAATAATAATAACATTGTCATCGATGCGATATTTAAACAGTACCGTTGACGCTACTGTCGGAACGACAGGGACGACGTGATGTGGTTTTGCGACAAATTGTTTTGTTTTTCTGATTTTTTCCGCTCCGCCGCCGCCGTCGTGTACGGCGAAAAAACGAAACGGAATAACCGCGCGCACGCACACACCCATAACGTCGCGTGCGCGCGTCGAAAGGGTTGGCCGCACTGGTTATTGGTCACGCACGTCACACGAGCTGCAGCAGGCTAGTCTATGGCGTCGCCGCCGCCGCCGCTCGTATTTCCTGTTCCGCGATCATAACGATTGTGTCGTATATAATAATAATAATATACACAGTCGTAATGTGTGTGTGTATGTTTGCCTGAAACAGCTTCGGCGGCTGTTGCCGTAGAGGATGAGTGGTTAGGACGCGCGGCGTGTGGTGTATTCGGTTGCGTCGGCGGTGTAGTATGTGCACAGTAGAAGTAGGAGAAGTTGTGTGTGCGGGACACGGACTGGGCGACCGGCGAGAGAGGGCTCCCGGAGACGACGACGGCGACGAGATGCGTTCTTTTCCGCCACCGCCTCCCTTTCTCGTCGAACGCTATTGTCCTACGGTTGACCTTGACTACACACACACACAAACACTGATACACGCGACCGGATTCCGGACGGACTTCCACGACGCAAACACACTCACATACTTGCCGCCGCCGCCGAAGTCGGTATATGGTGGTTACATGAAAAAAAAAAAATACACAATAATAATAAACTCAAACGATATTTTATTACGCGTATTTCCCGGCGGCGGCGAACGTCGTTTGGGAATTTATTTTTCCTACTACCATTAGTTTCGGGGGGAAGGTTTGTTTTCGCATTCCTTCGTTGTGCGTACTCTAAGACCGCCGCGCGCAAAACGTGTCACGTCGCCGAGTACAACACTTCCCGTGTTGTTGTTTTCGCGAATTCTCATTCTCGGCGGGAGGATGGTTTTTTTTTATTATTTTTCTGTTTCCAATTAACAGCACACTCGCCGCAATAATTGTGGCGTAGGTTACAGTTTATTAATATCGACGACGATAACCCTCTTTCGAATTATGCGCATTGTAACAATCGTGATAATAACGTAATATTTTTATATTGTTGCCGTGCGCGTTAAGAAAAATATTCGTCCGTCGGATCGTTACAGACTCCCGTACACATTATAGAGGAAGTGGGAGAGATGACAAAGAAGACTCACCTCTTGTGTGTGTGTTGTGTGCGAGTGTGTGCGCGCGCTCCGTGTTTTTGGGAAGCTGCCGCCGCAGCCGGTGGAATGTAAGATGGGTCTACGACTTCGAGTTTGTGGTAGCGGTGTGTGAGGGGGTTCGGAGATGACGGGTGGAATGGATGGTCGTCTTGTGGTGCGGTGGTGGTGGCGGAGGGACGATGAAAAAAAAAGGAAACGGCCCGGTTCCCACGGTTCGGTGTCTGGGGCGCCCGTCACTGTGTATATGTGTTCCTCTCCGGTATTATGTCGGGTGTGTGTGTGTGTGTGTGTGTGTGTGTGAAGGGAGAGGACAAGGGATTCCTTATTTATTTTTTTCTTCATTTCTCTTTTCTTTCTATCGCCGCCGCCGCAATCCCCGCACCCCTACGACACCCGATGACGACGACGACGACACAGAACACCTGCTCTCTCCTTTCTCTCTCTCGCATACAACCATCACTATGTACAAAAGGGACGCCCCCGCCCAGGCATAAATCGTGAGGGAGAAAAATCTTCACTAGATGACACATATTTTTCTTATAATTGAGTTCCCCTTTATCGCTGTTATACACTGTGTTCGGTGCTTTGATTTTTTATTCGTTTCCGAACATCAGTCGTGACCGGGTCGTCGTTTTTCCAACAAAAACTTATAACCACCACATAAGTTGCCGCCTTGTCCGGTCCCATCTCCATAGACCACGCTTGCAGGTGGCCGAAATTTTAATCTTTCTGGGTACGTTCAATTTTTTTTTCTTATTTAAATCATTGAATAAACCAAACGTATTGTCACACCGTACCGTCTACAGGATATCGGATGCGCGCACGGTTAATAAGGTCAATTTTTTCATTTCACAATCGACAGCCGCGAATTATAAATTTATTTATTTTACCTTATACATATTTAATTAAATAAATTATGATTAATTAAATGTAAATGTTTTCGCTTCCGGTGCTCCGATCCCGGGCTGGCCCATATGTACACAATAATGACACACAACGCATAGCTTGTCATGAATTATATTCTAAATTTTAACGATTTGATTTTTGGCAAGCAAATCGTAGAGCGCATCTAATTTTTCCTTATTTCGTTCCATCGGGTTAGGTTACACCACCAACCAGCCACAGCAGCGTCGCAGATCGTTTTTGTCGTGCACGCAAAGCAACGACATGGAAGCGCCTCCACACGAGCCAAGTGAAACCCGTTTCGGTCTCCTCTCTCGACATATGGTAACGGTGGCGGGGTAACATGACCTGTTGCTGCGCGCGCCGCAGAGCGGAAGTTCCTATTACGCTCTTGTGACTTGTATGTGTGTGTGTGGTGTGTGTGAGTGTAGTCCCGGGACAAAGAACTACGTTTGCCGCCTCCGTTCAAGGTTAACCGCCGCCGCGTCTCGGTTTTCTTTCTATGTGCATATTACCTACGGGCTACGATATCGCGCTTGCGTGTGTGTGTTCCGTAAGTAATAAACAAAACGAAAATCAAAAATTTTCCACTCGTAATAGATATCCATCCTACAGCGGCGATAAGGAATACTGACTTGTGCATTATGGTGGTCAAACAGCAGTCGTCGAGTCGGCACTGCTGTTTGAGACCATTATTATATTAATATGTTATCGAATCCGATGACAATTATTAATGTAGTACCGTCGCGTTGCTATTATTTATTAGAAGTAATGAATATTGAATATTCTTATCTTATTTTTTGCTCATCGCAATGCCGCGACTCGCGAGCTCACATAAATTTAATATGGCGTATTCAACGACGGTCGTTTTCTACAACGGAAGAATATTATAATATTACACGAAAAAGAGGGCACACACACAGACACACATACGACAAAGCGGTCTCGGTGACGGTGTTGTGCGGTCGAAAAGACGTATAATGTATAATAATATTGTTAAAATACCGGCGACGGTCCGCGCACGCGTTTCCCGTACGACCGGAAGTGTGTTTCTACCGCAGTGATGGTGATACATGACACGGTTTGTTATGTTCGATACATTGCGTGTACGAATTTTTGTTTTTTTTTTTTCTTTGGTGGCCAACGACGGGAAGTGCACGCCAAGAAGTTTTCGTGGTACGCCGTCGTTGTTTTACCGTTCTATTTTTACGATCCGTGCGTGTCTAAAACCGTCGTAGTCTTCGTTGTGTGGTGTTGATCGTCGTCGTCGTCGCCGTGTCTATTATGAAAATAATAATAATAATAATAATAATATGAGACGACGATGACGACTATTATTCCGCCTAAAAACGGACGCATTGCAAAAAATCCTAAAAATAACAATAAAATTAATCTCGTTTTTAGACACGTACGCACAATAATCATCGAGTATAAGCTACGTATCATACAACTCATGGCCCATGGGACATTATTATAATTTATGACAAACGGGTTATGTTTACAATTACAAACCTCGATTTCCGTACCAATTTCTACGACTGATGGATATTATATTATCATTATAATTTATGTTTAAATGAGAAACGAACAGATAATGTAATCGTTTGCCCTAATATTATTTGCAGAAAAATATTTTTGTCCTTAAAAAAAAAAAAAAATTAATAATTTAAGTAAAAAATGAACAATTTATTATAAATTATATAGACTAAAGAATACGCCAAAGGCCATTGTTCCGAAATTTCGACTACCACCGACGATGATACGTTTTTTCCATCGACGTGCCTGAAACACAAACCATCCAATGAGTTTTTTCAAAAATCTTATTACTATTATAAAACGATTTCTCTCCACGATATTATAATACATCATTCATCGTATACATTCTTCCGCGTTTTATGGAGGTTAACCTACGTCGGTTAACCTACTAACGACGATACGATGTACAATTAAAGGCGTTGTTAACGCGCGGGGTCTATTATTATTAAAATATCATACGAAAACGATTGTTATTTATTAATAACAATAGTATACGTTTATAATAACGTTGTGCTATAGTTCGACAGCCGTCCGATTACGTGCTGTAAAATATTGTTATAATATTATAAAATATAATACGGTTTTTATCGACATGTACGTCCGTCGTCGTCTTCCCTGTCTGTCTGTCGGCGTCGCGTCGTCGTTTAATAATAATTACCATATTTACGATATTATTTATAATTCTAGGAATTACTCGTTATTTTTAACTAATCATAAATGTTAATTTATTAGATAAAACTGTCGATTTTCATTATATTTCGCGCGAATCTCTAGTCTGTTTCTTGTCATCTTTGTTTTGATTGTACTTTTTATCAAATCAGGTCTAATTTTTTTCTTTAAATTCCTTGAACTTAAAAATAATCAATTAAGGTCAAATCATTGATAATTGTTTAAACTTCCAATATATCCTAAGTCCAATGGTTTTTTTTTAAAAATCGGCAACGATTAAACCATTTCCGAGTAAAAAAAAAAAACATTTATCTTCAAATTCAAATCAGTCTATCGTACTGTTTTTTTTGTATTTTATTGTCTATGTTTTGTTGTTTTAAGCATTTCATATTATTATTATTATCTTAATTCTTTTACTCTTCTATCATTAAAACGATTTAACCGAAAACGTTACCAGCTTTTGAGTTTCAGTGCATTCGAAGATTCTTTATTTGATACAGTGGTTCATAGTAGATTAATGATTTAACGTTGGAGACGTAGTTTGAGTAGGTATGTAGGTTCTATTATTATCAGTCGATAGTCCCGCGGTTTAATGTCCGGAAGGATTTACATGTATCTATTTTTAACTATCCAATTTTTTTTTTTAAGACCCTACCCTACCGAGCCGGAAGAACGTAAGCGAAACAATATCGCCCCATAATATATTGGTAATATTTAGTTATAATCATAGTTTATATTCTTATGCACTTTTTTTTTAGTAATATCAATTTATCGGTTTCCTGCTAAGATTTTACGGAAATTTGTTAATTGGTATTTTGAAATTTCTCCATCTGTTATAGGAAATATTTTAATATGTGTTATGCATTAACTTGTATACGGAAGATTAGTTTTAATATTAATTAGTTTCAAGAAGTGTAAGTTATTAAAACGAGAAATGTTAATTTGTAGGTAAAAAACAAATAATTTTAACGTTTATCATCGATGACTCGTGTATGAAATAATGTGTTGTGCAATTAATGTAGAGTAATGTATTTCGCTGGCTCTTAAATACTTGTTTTGAATTTGGGTGACGGAAAATTATGCTTTATTTATCTATACTATTTTTTTTTTCTGTTCCATTACCTCTTCATGGCGGCGGTTCAAGGTTTTTTTTGAAGGTTCTTATTTTTGACAAACACCGGAAATCCCGTTATTTTGTTTGCGCGTTCCCTCGTTTTACCTGCCACCTTGCTTAAATTTAAGTTCGAGGGCAATTTTCGCGCTGTCGTAGAAAATTCACTCCGGAAATCTTATCGGTAGCGGCACAGGATGCGCACCGTACAGGATGACCTCCGGTCGTCTATAAGGGGAACGAAAGGAAAAAAAAATACTAATAACGTGCATAATAATGACGAATTATACATAATATTTTTAATACCGGAAGTACCGGAACGGAAACACCGTACAATGTAGTGGTTACACATTATACCTACTGTCGGTGGTTAGTAAATTACAATGATAATTATTTTTTCAGTTCAAGCTTAAGACTGAAAATGATGTATGCTTATGATGTGTTTTGACGTTAATCGTGTAATATTGGTCTATTTTACAGACAACAATTATAATATGTGTTAGTGTTATACATATCTCGGTTAAAATTGTTTTAAAAGAATGAAGAGCTTAGCTCCAAAAATTCAAAGAGTTTGGTAAAAAATTTTAAAATTAAAAATAATTTCAACTAGTCCATATTTGTAGATCATTAATTGGTCGAATGATTTCTTATTTTTGTTTTTTCAGTAAATATATTATTATTTATTATAAGTTATACGTTATTAGTTATTACTATTACTACTGTAGTACTGGCATATATTGCATTATCGCATTTCCGTTTTGACGATTTCCGCGTAGACGATCACCTTGCGAGACGAACACGCCCACACCGTATGTACGTGTGTGTGTGTATCGTATCCCCACCGGAGACTGCTTGAAAAAATAAAAATCAACACGTCGAGTACGCGTGCAAACCGGCGACGTTATTCGTGTTCGTCAAAATTACGTCACGCGTTTGTTTTTTCCTTTAAAATTGTCTTTACCCGGAAAACAACGATGACGACGACTGTCGGGTGGTTGAACGTGAAAATCCTCCTTTATTTTGTATTCTTATTGTCATATTTTCGGATAATTTTTTTCCGCATAATCAGTTTAAACGTCATTTATATTTTTATATTTTATTTTGCACGCAGTAGTCGTCGATGTTGTCTGCCAGTCTTCTATATCACTACCGTAAAAAACCAATAGATGGTCTGTTGTCTGTTTTCTTTTTTTTCCACTTAAAAAACGTATTGCTTTTTTTTTATTATTCGTTTATGTGTTATTCATGTTGAAAATATCGATCGACAACTACGAGAGGTCGGGTTCGTACGCCTCGAATAGTAATAATAAATCTTCAATATACACTTTTTCTTTTTTTTAAAATCTCAGATGAAAATAATTTAACTAAAACAACAGGTTTTATTTTTACAATTTTTTTCCGCGAGACGACTCTTAGGTTACGCGATCGGATATAATATTATATTATATGGTTTAAACTGTGTTTATTTGTCTAAAAGTCTGTTGTGTTATTAATACTCAATATTTTTACTTTCGTTAAAATAATATTATTAATATTATTTTCTTAATAGCACGTCGCAATGAAAACTTTGTTATTTAATCAGAAACGTACCGCCCGCCACTGTTAGTAAAACAAACTTGCACGTCCTCGCGGTGTCGGCGGTCATCGTCCGCTTACTTAAACAAAAAGCTGGCGAACATTTCTAAAAACGCACGAATTCTAACCACTTGCGCTAACGAAAAACATCTACAATTTTATGACGATGATGATAATAGCGTAATGGTATTATTTATTTTGTAGGATGTAAATAATTGCATTACGTTTATATCGAACAATAATAATTAATATACCGTATACTCGCGTTTTTTCTGGTACATATTATTTTGTTGACGACGTTATCTGAAAATGAAATGTGTAATATTATTATAATGCATCTAATTATGTTTAAAATAACATAATATGGTGTAGATAAAATTCGATAAGCATATTACGATGCATAACAACGAAATATAGGAGGAAAAGGTCGGAAGAATGTAATTACCTCGCCGTCGCGTAAGAAATAGCGTTTCCGGCTGCGCCCGTTTCCCGTCTACACACTACACACACATAACACAACACACATTGCCATATTATGCATACATATAATAACACACACATAATACATTATAATGCACAAACGTATATAATAATATGGTAATCAATTCGTTTGACCTTCCTACCGGGTGTACCCGGATCCTGATTCGGGCTTGAAGAGTATACCGAATATCATATTATGCTAACGCATGTTGAATAAATGGCCTACAGTCACTAAAAGTTCTTCAGAACTATACATTTGTCAGACTATATAGTTTTTCAATCCTATGATTTATTATTATAAATTTGTTACAATGTTATAAAGAATTACAGTTCTGGTTATTATTATTGTTGGAAACGGCTTCCCTCTCACTCTCTCTCGCCATCTTTCCGAGACTAAAGTGAGTAATGTGTAAATTATAATATGATAAGGTAATAGTAATAATAGTTAAGTAATATTTCGTTATCGTCACAATTATTATTGTGTTCGACCTTTTACCACTCGTCTGCATATGCGCGGTTGATAGTGGAACGAGCGAAAACCATCAAATTTTAATAATAATTAATTATTAATTATCGTCGTATGATATCCTAGCGATTTACAAAAACAACATTATTTCGTGCATGTTTTCTAGCACCGCGTAATAACCGTACAGCATAATATTCTTGGTGATTACGCTTGGAATGACAGCGACAGGTGCAGTATTTCTTTATAGTCTGTAGCACTCAAAACGCGATAATGTTTAAATAAGACCCTATAGTACACAGGCGTCTTGTAGGTACCACAACTGCCTCGTATAGATAAATACGTTCCCTCATATTATAGTGTACACAAAGTTATACGCTCTCCCCTCTCCCCCCCTCACCACTAGTCTTGAGTATTTATCATTAGACATTAGAGATCGACGTGCTCAGCGGCTGTTTCGGCGTTACGAACCGACTTACAGCGGTACGCACTACACTGAACACACAATAATAATAAATTGTTATCCCCGATTTTATAACGTATGTGCTGTTTACCAACGACTAACCATGTTCGTCATCATTTTTTATGGTGACTACTAATAAACAGTAATAATTATTATTTTAATGCATACACATTACACACACACACACACACACACTCGACACTATCGTTTCGCTGTCGTAAGGTTGAGCCGTGCGTGAATGCATGATACAACAATATAATAATATGACCAGTTCAGTCGGGAAACGACAAAAAATAAATAATGAGCTGTCGTTGGTGTCTCGTTAATACTAAACGAGTTTCGCGATACGATGACGTGGACGGCGATGGCATTTTAATAACAATAATTGGATTGCTGATAAAATTAATTGTATGCAATGTTCATTTTCGACGAACGTCGAACGCTTCGTTAATAATAATATCGGAAAATCGGTTTACGTCCTAAAGACGACACCATTAACACTGCGATAGTTTAATATTATATTGTTAATGTTGTCTACAAAAACGAGAACGGTATTTTTCCATGTCAAAACGCGTTATGTAGTTTCCTGGTAGAGAATACGATCTGACGGCGCAGGCATTTCGGAATCGATGACACTTGAAATAAATAATAATTATTATTATTTATACGTCGAATACACCTATCACCCTCCTCCCCAATTCCCATCAATTCGATGCTCAAACATTGTGCGTAAAATAATATATTATGCACGTATAATACCCTTACATAATAATATAGCATTATTACACATTTCATGTATACGGTAAATTAATGACACTTTTTTGTCACCTCATTTCTCTCCGCCACAGTGCATACATCGTCAATATGTGTTTGTTCCGGGGCAACGTCGACGTATACGCAAAATCCCACTACGAACTACAAAGAATAAGTAGCGTCTGTTAGCGCAATATGTAAGATCTGGACTGAGTATACATATGTAAACTGGAACGTCAAATGAAAAACAAAACGCTTATGTATTCGATATCGAACATATAGAATAATTCAATTTTAAAAAGTACGTGATTTAAATAACGTGATCTTCGTGATGTACAGAGTGGGACACAATGTTTTACATGAGGTTATAGAATAAAAAAAAAAGAAAAAATGATGGTCCACCTAACACTTAGCACTTATATATCATGTATATAGACTATAGAGCGTTGTAGTATCGACTTCGAAAGCAACTTTTCTTTACGCATATAATGTAGTTTATAACGTGTACGCTTCCAGTCTTCTCAAACCTGTCACTCTGTATATGCGCGAATGTGGTAGAAAATATGTTTTTTATTCGTATAAAAAACGATTTCGGTGCCATTACAGGTTATCGATCGTCGGGGGTTATCATAATCGTAGCAACAACTGTTCGGTTTATCACGTTCCGTTTATGAATATTTCGTTGTCGACTCGACAGTACCTACCAAACGGTACAAATCCACACATCGACGTGCATTTCCGTCTTTAGATATTATCAGTAGTAATTAATCGGTTTCGTACACACGTCGGTACGTGAGTACCTACTCTTACAATCTTGCTTCCGCACAAAATGTCGTCGTGTAAACCTCTTGCCATTCGTACGATATGTTATTCCACTTCTAAAACTGGATTCGATCGATCGTCCCAACTGTGATTTTATTCTCTTTCTCTCTTTCAAACACACTTCATAATTTTATGATGACCTACACGAAGCATTAAATATGTTACGCATACTTACATTTTACTCTAATCCGTTTCAAATTTTTTCGATCGAAATCTGTGCCTTACACGGAAACCGAACAAAAGTCTTGAAACAGTAGCCACTTTTTTTCGTCGGCAGAGGAGGATGGTACCTGCTGTGTTGCGCCCCGTCGCGTGTTGCGCAATAGCCGTGTGGCTATTTTTCGAATGTATTTTCCGTTCATTTACTTTTTTCTTATCACATCTGTTTTGAAACCTGCGTATAATATAGTTAGTACAATCGTCATCTACCGTCGTCGTCGTGTGTAATATGTCGATTTCGAATACGATGTACTTCTTTTTTAATACCAGGACGTTCAGCCGACAATAGGATTTAAAACAGCTTCGTAGTACCTGCAGTATGTTGTGTAATGGTATTCAGTGTACAATGTAATATAATTTGTGTGGTCTATCGAATCCGTATGGGCCGTGGCGGAACGTGAAACAAAAACCGCAGACTACAACGGTACAGGCGACGAACGAACTGCTATTACTGCAGTATATATCCCATATATATATATATATTTTTTATATTGATAAAACTGCGGGCGAGATAGTATATTATGACACTTGTAGGCTATAATACACGTGTTTAGGCATCATAACAAAAAAAAAACCTACCTATCGAAGTCCGTACATATTATGCTTCACGGATGCGCGCAATATATAGACCGCGAGCCAACGAGACAATCGTCAGCACCCGGCGGGACCGCTATGGAAATAGGTACAAGCGCAACGAGTGTTTTGGCAACGACACCGCGATAGATTGCTGCCGCGGTCTCGAGCGCCAGAATATCCGTTTTGTTGATTTCTTCTGTCGCAATGATGCATTATTATTTACCGTCCGATTTCACGACGCTGCCGACTTCCGCCGATTTTCTCTCACCGTCGTGGTCGATATCCGTTTGACTTGTCTACTGTCGCAGTGATTTTCCGCTTTTTTTAACGTCGAGTTGAGTTCTTTTTTTTATGTTAGGTCTCATCCGGAATTACGTTAATAATGTTCTATTATGCCTATACACGTGTGTGTGTGTGTGTGTAACCTAACCGATGGTACCTACTACCTACAATATTAATCTCGGTCGTTCGCAACTTTATAGCTGTGAATAAAAAAATAATTTTAGCGATAATTCGCCGAGCGGATTATCTATGTTTGTGCCGCGCTCTTTATGTTTACTGACAGGTGTAATAAATCCGTAATTATTGTTTGCGTTTCAGATCCGATCCTCTAAAGGCATCATGAAATTGATGCCCCTGACTCCAGGTCAGGTGTCAACGATAACGCGGCACGGCGGTGGCGGTAGCCTAGGCAGTGGCCTAAGCGGAGGTGCGGCAGTCGGTGGCGGCGGCGGCGCGACCAACGGGGGCACCACCAGCGGCCCGGGAATGACCAACAACGCAGCCGCTGCGGCATTTGTGTTCAACAGCGGTGCGGCGGCGGCCGCTGACCTGTTCTGGCGTTACCACCATCACCATCCACACCACGGCGGTGCCTTCAACTTCCCGCCTTCCCCAACACTGTTGCCACCCACTCCGTTCCCGTCACCACTCGACTTCAAACACCACTTGCCAGCAAACTTGAGTGAGTTTTTTTCACTAGTATACGCGTTACACCACTCCTCGTTAATCGGAAACGTTTCGTTTTTTATTTGAAAAAAAATACGTGCCGGACCGTCGAGGAGAAACGCCCCCGTTTACTTTTTAAATTTAACACCCGAATTTAATAATTATATATTATTATAATTGCGCAGTTACCGACCCGAGAATTTGGACCAAAGAGGACGTGGCTGCGTTCATACAGTGGGCTGAAATCGAATTCGACTTGCCGCGGTTCGACACCGAACTGTTTCAGATGAACGGCAAAGCACTTTGTCTGTTGACCAAACAGGACTTGGGCGAACGGTGTCCGGGCGCCGGCGACCTGCTCTACAACGTACTACAATTGCTGCGGCGCGGCGGCGACATGATGAGCGCCGGAAGTGCCGGACACCTGCCCGGCAGCCCCGTCGCCTCGCACTTCCCCTTTAGTCCCACGTGGTGTCTGCCGGCACCGTCTTCGCCGGCTGTCCTCAGCCCGGCCCCGTCCATAGACAGCCAGTCGGACAGCCCCCGGCACATGGACTACCACCAACAGCAGCCGCCAGTCGCCTCCACCACATCCACGGTCGGCCACCACCTCACGCCCAGTGTGTCCATATTTCCGACGACTCCGACAATTGGTGGTAAGTCGTGAATCGTAAAAATTGTATTTTGTAGACATCTTTCCCGCCCGTGATCTCGTTTCCTGTTCAATTTAATTTATTGTTTCAAGTGTGTTATCGCTCGTCGTATACACGATGTGTCTTTTGGGTAGATTTGACACATTAACGCTGAAATAGCACTTTTAAAGTATGTCGTCGTGTCTACTAGATGCACCGCAGTAAAAATGCACCCCTTGGTTTATGCCCTTGCATACCTGACGTGTGTAATTCTTAACGGTAACTGATGGTCATGTGCATTTTCGGTTTAGGATACTCGAACAATGGTGGCACGAGTTCTGGCGGCAGCAATCAATCCGATTCTGACCCAGAAGAATCGTCGGCTAGCAGTGGCACGCTGAACTTACCGCCACCCACGCCTACCACCCCGTCTTCGTCAACATCGCCACCGCCATACTCTCCTTCCACGCCCAAACAGTCTAACGGAAATATATTCTTTCCATCTGGCGATTCAAATTCAATCGAACCAAATACAAGTATGTAGCTGTTATTTGTAAAACAAACGTGTACGATGGACCTGATTAATGTGTGTGTTATTGTTTATAGATGGTCGACTCTTGTGGGATTTCCTACAGCAATTGCTGAATGACGCCCATCAACGTTTCACCGGCTTCATAGCATGGAAAAACCAAGAAATGGGAGTTTTTAAAATTGTTGACCCACCGGGTCTGGCCAAACTATGGGGCATACAGAAGAACCATTTGTCTATGAATTACGATAAAATGTCCAGGGCCTTACGTTACTATTATAGGGTAAACATCCTTAGAAAGGTGCAGGGTGAAAGACACTGTTACCAGTAAGTTCATATTTTTATTTTTGGATTTATGTCTATGTGATATTGTTAATTGATACCATTTTGATGTTTTATTTGTGTATAGGTTTCTTCGTAATCCCAGTGAATTGAAATGCATAAAAAATATATCTCTGTTGCGTCAGCAAATGGCATCATCGCCTCAAACTCCGACTACAACTACTCCCAAACTTGAATCATCAGCGGGAGATGTATCTGATGAAGACTATAAACCAACTGACTTGAGCATGTCATGTCCACCCAGCTCGTGGCAAGAAGGACCTCAAGACTTGTCGACAGCGTCGACCAGTTCATCAATGCAACTGCAGCTCAACATGTCTACTTCGATGACTCCTCCAGTGTCTTCTGGAATGACTAAAACGGCTCTTAAACTTGAACAAGCTTCATAGAGTAGTCGTCAAAATCCTCCCTTCCCCCACCGTGCGCCTTAATTAAATCAGCGTATACAAATTTACTCAAGAAAAAAGTCTTTATTATATATTTTTTTTTTCTTAATATGTTACCATGTCGAATGTTTTATTTTGTACGCTAACCACGAACTGTTTCCATACATATTTCCTAATGGTATGTTCGGGGTGCAATCACACAGGGTATTCTTATTGTATCCAAATAATAATAATAATAATAATAACAAGATTTAGTTGTACTAAACATGTCAAGAGTTATTTACAGTCTCTCTGACTGAGCCAATGACACATCCCTTAAGACTGTCGCACAACGAAATATACACAGCGCAACGAAGATGATTCTTGCATCTAAAAAATGTTACGTTACCAGTAGTATATTAAAATTTTTTTTTTATAATTAATTTAAAAAAAAAAATTGACTGACATTATTAAACGCAGTTGACTAGTAAAAGTTTGTGCGAGAAAAACACGTCTGAGACTTTGGATTATATTTTTATACAGTTATATATAGCTGAATATATTTTAAGATTTTAATTTTTTATTATGTTTAAGCAAATAGGTGATTGATAAAAACAAAGTGTCTTCCTCAATATAGAAAATTAAAAATTGATAAGAAAAGATAGTAATAAAAAATATGTTGTTATAATTTGTTGAATTGTGTACATATGTCTATTTAAATAAATTTATTATTATTATTATTATTTTATTATTATTATTATATATACATAATGAATAAATAAATATATAATATATATATATTTTTTTTTTAAGTGTATTAACTTAATCAAATACCTCATAAGTTTTATTTCTAAATAGATTTTTAACTTGTTAAAAAAAATAAAACTAAATTAAATTAAATTTACTTTATTGCCCGAATTGTTTATGCCGTTATGTCTTTCAATCGCGTACGGCCAAATCCGTACATGTTTATGTATTATATTATAATTATTTATAACAATTATACATCAAAAATGTGATACCCAAATTGTTCAATATAAACACAGATTAAATTTATTATATTTGACTTGTGTTGGGTAATTAAAAAAATAATATGTATAATTTTTTTTATTTACTTTAACAAGACTTGTTGTTTTTGATGTTCATTTTATATAATAATAATATATAAAAGTATAAATATCTGTTTTCTTCAATACATTTTTAATTTTAAGCTAACATTCCTCATAAATGGTAATCCTTAAAATATTTATTTTTTTTTTTTAATATTATAAATTTTTTTTTCAAAATTGCATATCAGAATCAATTCAATAAAACTTAAATATTATTATATAACAGTTATATAAATTTTTATTTTTCAAAAGTTTGTATTGCAATAATGTCAGCAAAGAGGAATGTGTTAATTTTATTTGTAACACGACTGTGTAATTGACTTGCTATTCGTGGATAGTTCAATTTTGTATTAATAACATTAATAATTATTAATATTTTTTTTTCTTGTTGTATTTTGTAGTAGTATTATTATATGATGTGGTCTCATATTCAGGGTTTAAAGAAAATACATTTTATGTAATATTTTATTTTAGAGTTTATTAAGCTCACTTGTTGTAAACTCACGGGTAAAATTTTTAAGAATTTGTTTTTTTTCTTTTTGAAAACGATTTTCATTGCTTGTATGTTGTTTTGTAGAGGTTTAAAATTATTACATATTGATCTCTAAAAAAAAAAAGAAAAAATTAAAAATTATTAAAACCCTAAATATACATAGTTATTTTGTAGTACATAGTACATACTATGTTATGTATAAATATTAAATTTATTAATTTTCTTTTTTAGTAGCAAATACAGAATCAAAGACCTTATATGTTTGTTACATACAATTAAATGAAAATAAATTAAGATATTTTGTTGTAAATAATTTATATATAAAAATATAAAATATTGTAAAATATTTTTGAATCAATCCTTGTTTATTTGTTTAGTTTTTATAAATCATATCCATAGTACATACATTTTTCATTGGTACAAAATATTAAATAACTCGTAGAATTTTAAGTCATACTTGTATTAACACAAAATGCACGTATACAATTGAATAAAATATATCATGTATACTTATTATAGTAATCAGCAAAGGTCGGTCACTTACTAGTTACTAATTGTCAAGAAATGTTAGAAATAACAAGTTATAATTTTTGGCAACTTCTAGCCTGGACTGATTATTTATTTATAATTATCTCTACAGTGACAAATATAGCAAGTTTAAATTCACTATTTTACATGAAGTAACAACTAACAACTTTTAATATTTTAGGAGTATATTAAAAAATTTTGAATACAGTACTAGGTTTTTTAACAAAATACAAAAAAAAAATTATTTAAAGGAAAACAAAATATTATTTTTTAAATTATATATTAATATTATATTGATCAATTTAATTTATACTAATAATTTTGTTTGATATTGTTGAATCATTTTATTAATAACTTTATAACATAAGCTTATTTATCTGCAATTTTGTTCAGTCTTATTCTTGGTACACTGGACACTATTCATACCACATGCCATAGTCCTATTTAAATAATGTACTACTAGGTGGTAATAATATGTCAAAATTTATTTTTCATTTAGGACATTGATTTAGACGCATAAACATTCGACCTAGACCTATAAAAAAATATAGAATCACAATAATATTTTGAAGGGATGCTTATACTCGTTACTTAAGTATAGAGAAACTTTAATATGACTTGAAGTTTCAAGTTTATTGAAAAAGTAATGAATACATTTGATACCTACTATCCTTTGAAAAAATAAACAGGTGATAAAAAAAATTATAAATTATTTGTAAGTACTATAAGAAAAAAAGTGCGTCATATGAATAATTTTGAATAATATTCATTGTTAGTTGATAGGTAAAATTAAAATGATAAAATGTACATGTTTGTGCTGTCACGTTAAAGGAGTTATTCACAATCTTAAAACCAATCTACATCTATGATCATGTTTTTAAGGTTTATAAAAAAATTTATGAAAAACTTTCGCAATCCTATTTAAAAATGATATCAAATTTAATATAGAATAGGGACCAAATTGTGCAAAAATATTGTAACAAATATGATCACCGCAGCTCACTGCAAGTACCAATGATATAGTCAATACCTACAGTATTGATTAATAATATAATATGATGTGTAATTTTCAATTTTGACATGTCCATGCATCTTAAGTTCGCAGTAATAATCTCTAAGAATGATTATAAAATACGTTTTCATTAAAATTAAAATTTCAATTCTTGTAATATTTAATGATAAGGAGGTATTAATTAATTTAATCTGTGATTATAATTTATAATAATTAATCATACTTAGAATACCTATTTTAAGAGTGGAGAACTGGTGTGGAGCACTGTTTTTTGTTTTCAAGGAATAATAATATTTGTAAACCGTGAATTAGGTACCTATCTACAAAATATTATGCAAAATAAGAACTGAAGTATGATGAAGACTTTGGCCCCTTCCACTATAACAGTATATTATATTATTATGATTGAATATTATGCAGTGCAGCGTCACGATTAATGCTCAGGTCCAACAATATTGTTTTTTGTCATTGAAGAACGGTCTTGTGTTTTTAATAATGTAATTTGTTTTTTTTTTCGTATCACCCGACCACATGATAAGGCAGACGACGACAGATCGTTTTAGTTTAAGGAAGCAAAGGTATATTATAAAGGGGAAGGGAGCTGGACCAGAACACCTGGCCCAGTACCAACTGAGCTCGCGAGCTGCCGCGGCCGTTCCGCTGCGATAGGAATTCGTCGACGGCCGCCAAGTAGACCGCGACCGGACCTTCGGCCCGTTCTACTTACTGGCCCCTCGCCTCCCCGGGCATACTTAATGTAGAACGTTCGTTTTATCCTCTTTTATCTCCTCCTTACTCCACCCAGTACCACTCTCGCCACAATGAGCGGACATAAAAGTCGGCGACAGCGAAATTAACTAAAAAAACTAATTTAATCGTTGTAGATAACGCATGTTCTATGGACTCTAAAAAAGTCAAAAAGGTATCCAAATTAAAACTAGATAACATGATAATTTAAACTTGGTATACAGTTTAAGATTGAAACAACTCAATAGAGTACATTTTTCAGGAGAGTGATTTAAAAATTCAATGAATATTTATTGAAGAATAAAATATAAAAAAAATTGGTTATAAATATTTTAATTTTGGTACCTACTTATACATATTACCATTGATTATAGAATAATAATTCTATAATTTATTGATTCTATTCTATAATCAATGATATTACCTATGTCTCTATAATTTTTGTTTCTATTGTTATAAATCGCATATTCGTATATGAATAATACATGAATTTTATTTATCGAATGGGTCATGAATCATGATTATAATAATATTATATTGCACTTTAGAATTAAATTATTTTTAAAAAGATGGTATGTCATTATATCAATCATAGACGTAAATTGGGGGGCTTAGAGGGACTTATCTCCCCCCCCCCCCAAAAAATGTGTATACTCATAAATTTTTTAAAAGTTTTTCAATAAATTTTAGGTCTTTTCTTAAAGAAAATTTTAAAATGTACTACATAGTTTCTAAACAGGATATCCGATAGGTATGTATCTATTATACGAACGGTTTAAGGTTCATGTTTCATGCATTAATTTTATTTCATAAATTTATAATAAAATTAGAATGATTGAGTTACGTTAATATTATATAACAACAACTTTTTAATCTACATTTTGAACAAAGTACTTACTTCATTAATTATTATAAAGTAAATATAGCGATAATATTTTGTGAGAACCATGTAGATTGTAGGTAATTTATATATAAGTTATTTAATTTTATATTTCATATTTCTTTAGAATTTTTTAAAAACCTATTTCTATTAATTCATTAAAAGCTGAAATGGTTGTCGCTAAAAATTGTATAGTTAATCTAAACATACGGTACTTCAAAAGAATTAACAGCAGTTAATTTAAAGCTTATTTTTAGAGCTGTGAATTTAATGCACTAAAAAACCTTAAAAAATGTAATAGAATATGCATTTGAAATACAAAATATGCATTAATGCCAAAAGTTATAGTATAAAATACATTTAAAATGGTTTTCTATTTAATTTTTATATTTATATAATAATATTGATATTATAGAATTTTAAAAACTTAGTACATTGCATTTTACATGCATAAAAATGTGTTTTGGTATTTAATAAAAAAAAAAAATATTAAAAATGTTGATTTAATTTGAATTTTATATAATGCTATTTACCTGAAAACAATTTTTAAGAATCCTTGAAAATTTCTGTTTACATTTTTATGAGTTAATAATAAAAAAAAAAAACAATGATATTTTTTAACAAATAACACAAACTAAAAAATTTTGAAAATCTTATATTTTACTAGGATAGAACCGTCAATCAATAACACTCCATACCTGGGTGGGCTGGGTGGGGTAACCGCTCCATGTAATTTTCATTTGATTGAAAACTTAAAAATTATAGACTTGCATTTTTAAGGGGTAGCTTGTTTTTTATTCGCAAAAAATATCTTTATATTCCATTTTTGTATTGGTGAAATACTGATGAGAGACCTATAATTGTTGGTCGTTTCCATGCGTTTATTATATTTTATATAATTTTACAAAGGAGAGATTATTGTACGAATTTCAAAACTAATAGCTACAGATCTCATCGCTATACCGATTTAAAAAATATTTAATACCCTTTTTTCGGGCCATATTGTGCGACTGTTGGTCGCGATTCGAACTGCAGTGACACGTAATGAGCCTCACCGCGGAACTCAGTGACCATAATATAAATAGCGACTATACATACATACGGTTCTCTCTTCCTCACTTCTTAAAAAACGAGCAGTGGCTCCACTTAGGGGTACAAAAGTGTGTCTTTAGCACCCTCTAGTTCAAATTTAGCGCCCCCTTATTTTTTTAAGCTCAATCGTTATTGCTTTAGTGAAATATCATGGCTCTGTAAGGCATTAACAGGTTTAGCACCCTATACGTTTTAGAGGTCTAGTTGCGTTTATGACAACCGGCGCAACGAACGCAGACAGATTTACCATGATACGTGATGGTAGCGCCGACCGTCGGAAAATCATAAAAGCCGGACGCCCTATGACGACGACGGCAAATTCCGTTCCGTTTCTCCGTTTCCGGGCGCATTTTATACGGACCGGTGCATGACGTATCGCTAGAGAAATGCCGTAAAATCGGTAGTCAACCGCCCCGCTGAGATTCCGATAAGGTGAAAAGTCAGCGAAAAGCTGCACAGATTATGTGTTACCATATATCAGTGATTCCCAACCTTATTTATTCTACGCCCCCTTTGTAGATTTTCAAAAATCTCACGCCCCCCTCCACCTATAAATTGAAAAAATTATAATTTTTTTGTTTACTTTACATTTTACAAATAAACTATATAATATTCGGAAAGACTACTTTTTTATTGATGATAATAATTATAAAATATAAATAATTGTAGATAATATAGTATTATAGTGGAATTTTAAATATAATAAAATTTGATAAATAAAAATTTTACTTTGTGATAATTGCTTGCGCCTCCCCAGCGATGTGTATACGCCTCCCAAGGGGGGCTCGCCCCCAGGTTGGGAACCACTGCCATATATGTACCAATACTCTAAATCATAATATTCGGTCAATCAAAGTTGGTTATGGTCTACACAGTCACCACCAATGTCTCGCACATTATTTTCCCTAAAAAAAACACACCACGTGCACTGTACCTACATTTAATCTATACAGCGCTAATATGACAAAATATTATCTTAATGTCTTAACTTATCGTAAATCTATTCATTGTTAATTCGTTGGTAAATTTATCGTGCGCGATATACAATTTAAAATGTCTTTCAATTTGAAAAGATGTTTTTTTTTCAGAATTTCAAATATTTATTTTACATATTTAACAATTTTTTGTGTATATTTTGTCTGTTTTAATTGTTAACTTAACAATTGTTCAATATTTCCATACGTAAGATTAATTTTTTGAAGTGAGACCGTGAAGTAAGGTAAATTTTAGTATATACTTAAAAGACTTAAGATAAAAGCAATTCATAGTGTATTATTAAATTTATTATATTAGATACCTACACATTTTAAAATTAATCGAATAAAATATTTGTTCCTACATTCCTGTTTTTTGTTATAATTATAGATTAAGTACCTTCACACTATATAATAATTATTATTACCTATTAAATAATATAGTCATTTCAATATAAAAAAAAACAGTCGACTGCAAAAAAAAATAATTATACAAAGTTATTTAGTTAGATAATCAATCATTAATTCAACCTAAAAAATATCAAATAAAGTTTTTCACTATAGAGGTACAAAATTTCATTACCTACTAATATATTATGTAGTAGAAATATTAAACGGTAAACTACTATAATACTAATTAATAAACAACGTTTAAGCTGTTGATTTAAACGAAATAATTGAACTGTTGAAACACAAGAGACCAGAAATTATACCAAAGGAATATAATATTCTATTAAAAATCCAGTGTACGCGTGGATTGTATCGTATCGACATTGGAATTGTAAATACACAGTTTAACCACTCTACCCTGTATGAAAGAATTGGTGTTTAAAATCAAACATAAAAAAAAAAAAAAACGGTTTACTGAACAAGATTCACCCCGTACTTTGCACTATCATAACTTAATATTTTAATCGCTGTCAGCGTCGAAAATGCTA
>NW_020270434.1:353745-403821 GCF_002803265.2 Melanaphis sacchari | reverse complement strand
GGGGGGCTCGCCCCCAGGTTGGGAACCACTGCCATATATGTACCAATACTCTAAATCATAATATTCGGTCAATCAAAGTTGGTTATGGTCTACACGGTCACCACCAATGTCTCGCACATTATTTTCCCTAAAAAAAACACACCACGTGCACTGTACCTACATTTAATCTATACAGCGCTAATATGACAAAATATTATCTTAATGTCATAACTTATCGTAAATCTATTCATTGTTAATTCGTTGGTAAATTTATCGTGCGCGATATACAATTTAAAATGTCTTTCAATTTGAAAAGATGTTTTTTTTTCAGAATTTCAAATATTTATTTTACATATTTAACAATTTTTTGTGTATATTTTGTCTGTTTTAATTGTTAACTTAACAATTGTTCAATATTTCCATACGTTAGATTAATTTTTTGAAGTGAGACCGTGAAGTAAGGTAAATTTTAGTATATACTTAAAAGACTTAAGATAAAAGCAATTCATAGTGTATTATTAAATTTATTATATTAGATACCTACACATTTTAAAATTAATCGAATAAAATATTTGTTCCTACATTCCTGTTTTTTGTTATAATTATAGATTAAGTACCTTCACACTATATAATAATTATTATTACCTATTAAATAATATAGTCATTTCAATATAAAAAAAAAACAGTCGACTGCAAAAAAAAAATAATTATACAAAGTTATTTGGTTAGATAATCAATCATTAATTCAACCTAAAAAATATCAAATAAAGTTTTTCACTATAGAGGTACAAAATTTCATTACCTACTAATATATTATGTAGTAGAAATATTAAACGGTAAACTACTATAATACTAATTAATAAACAACGTTTAAGCTGTTGATTTAAACGAAATAATTGAACTGTTGAAACACAAGAGACCAGAAATTATACCAAAGGAATATAATATTCTATTAAAAATCCAGTGTACGCGTGGATTGTATCGTATCGACATTGGAATTGTAAATACACAGTTTAACCACTCTACCCTGTATGAAAGAATTGGTGTTTAAAATCAAACATAAAAAAAAAAAAAAACGGTTTACTGAACAAGATTCACCCCGTACTTTGCACTATCATAACTTAATATTTTAATCGCTGTCAGCGTCGAAAATGCTACTCGAAAATTAACTCGTTCGCGCACGTTTTCAGAACGTTCAGTCGTTGGTATCTACTTGACGTCACATCGTCTAAAAAATATCACTTTCACTTTTCATCCGTTGATGTAGTAGCAGAGGAGGAGATTCAGAAATTTTCCATTGGGGCGGGGGGGGGGGGGGGGGCATAGAAAAAAAAAGATCATCAGATAAAAGTTTGACCCGTTAATAATATCTTTTTTTTATTTAATTTGAGGGGAGCTTCACCTCCCATTTGGATAGTTGTCATCAAATTATATTATAGTCACAAGTAACGACAACGGTACCGACTACTGCTGAGATGAGTGAGGACAATCGAGTGCCGACGGATGTATTGAGCCCGAATTCTAAAAAATTCGGTCAGTCGATAATCTCAACGATAATAACTGCGCCATCTACTGTTGCCGTTGGGTTGTTCATGTCCGATAAAATATCCCGCGAAACTGCCGTTTATTTTAACCGATAGATTGCGCTGTCGTAATGAATTTCAGTTTTAAAAAACGTATAATTTTCAAACTTTTGATTTCCAGCTGAGAGTGAACCATTTCTGTTAATTTTTAGTTTTCCCTTGTACGATAATTTTACATTTCTACCTGAGGTGTGAATAAAATAATATATATTGATTTTTTTTAAATTTCAAACAATGAAAAAAAAAATCATATATTTGATGTATTACCTAATAATATTAAGAGTTATAAAGACATTCATATTAAAGCAAATACAATTTGACATTAGTTACATAGAACACCATTGATCATAGTGAATTATGATATGTATTAATGTATTGATGAAGATATGAATAAAACGGTATGTTAAAAAAGTCTTTGATCTTGATCGTGATTGCTGCACATTGTCTTTATTAGGTACTGAGATTGATAATAACAAATGAATTTTGAAACAAATATTTCATTCTTTATTAGTTATTTTCATCAATTATTATTTTAATTTTATTTAAATAATAACTGTGGCTTTAATTAAATTGCTCAATATTTGTTCTATCCTAGTACTGTACTGAATACATTTGTTAATAAATATGCAATAATAGAGCAACTAGAAGATAGAAGTATTAATTTCAATCCACAGTTTGAGCTTTATTCTAAATTCATGAAAAATGTTGTGCAATAAAGATGATGTACCTATTTTTTTTTAAATAAAATTCTTTACAAGAATAAAGCAATTTATTCATTTATTAAATTTATATAGATTGTAACAACATTCACACTCAAGTTAAAATCTCAGTTTTTATGCTTAGAGATTATACATATTTTTAATTATTAATTTATAATGCAACATTTTTAACAAGATTTAATTAGTTATTTATAGTTTACTGATAAACATATTAAAGTTATAATAACACTTGGATTAAATTTTTAAATTTAATACATAGCAACTCACAACTTCTTTAGTTATTTCTTATGTTTTGATTAGTGTAATAAATATTTTAAGTTTTAAATGTTCATTTTGCTACTTTTAGAACACTTACAAAGTTCATATTGTAATAATTATATGCATAACATTATTTAATTAGGTATGAAAGTAGTTAAATATTTGTAGAAATAAATTGATAACTATACGTCATGGTAACGTATTGTTTTAAATTTTATTATGTACACATTATTGTTACAAAATAAAATTGTTTTAATGTATGAACACAATGACATTTTGATAAATAAATAATAAATGTCAAATTGGATTTAATATCCATATTATAAAGTTTAATTTCAATTATCTAGTACAAATACAATTATATAACAAGAAAACAATACTATTATTATTAAAGTAATCACATTAAGTTATAAAAACATAGATTTAACCATTTTGTTTAATTTGCTATAACTATAGACAACAGACTTCAATAAGCCGGCTGTTGGTATTCCTTTTATACTTTGCATAAGACTTGAATAAAATACTATTCTATAAATACCATAGCGCACAATTTTACTAATATCATTTTGTTTTGCTAATTCTTCTAATATTCTGTCATCATTAAATTTGTTTTTATAAGATCTGAATAAAATATTCTTCAAATTTTGTGGTAATCTTTGTAAATGATACAATTTGCTCTCCAAACTCTTGTCCTGTTCTACAAATGAATTAATAGACAACTTATCACTCATTGATTTAAAAACTGGGGTGTATAATGCCCTAAACTTTTCTATTTGAGGTTGTACAATGTTGGCCACTTTGTTCTTGTCTTCGCCAATAATCATACGAAAATCTCCTCGATACGATAGACCTGCAATAGCAATGTATAAATCTGTTTCTGTAAATTTTTCGGGTAACTGAAGAAGGGCAGCATGCATAGCGCTTCTTAAATTATGCACGATCAAATCACTTAATCCTTTATCACGTAGTGTTAACACGGGCTTGTGAAGTCGACCTGCTATGTAAAGTGTACACCATGATTGTAAATCTTGAGAAAAATCTTTTATATCTATAACACCATACTTGAATATTAAATTGTCTACTGTGATATGAGTATTAAAATAAACATTAGCACCAAATGAAGACTGAACACTTGATACGACAGACGGTCCTAAGTAACGAATTGATGAATAATGATCTGGATTTATTGCTAAATTATCTCGATGGAAGTTGTGTGTATTGTTTACAACAAATATTAGGTCCACCATTGCACGATCTGTACGACCAGCCTGTTGAAATACACCAGATCCATAAGCAAAGCAGTACACCAAATGTTGAGTAGGGAATTTAGTAAGAATCCGATTTAAGCCCACCAACATGGTTATATTAATTGATGAAATTGCATAAAATAAAAAAATCTATTTATTGTAAATTTAATTATTAACTTCAAATTAAATAAGTAATATTTACGTTTTTACGAAGATTTAAAGATGAGTAATGGTTTTAAAATTTATAAAACCCAACATCTTAAGTTTTCTGAAATACCTCAAACCCGCTAATAACGACAGTAGCGTACTGAGTGAAGTTTTAAACACTGAACAAGAACTTCATTTTTCATGTTTTTAGTAAATCCAAAACAAGAGTTTAGATTTATGGTTTATCAACTATCAACACTTTATTATGTTATCTCTTATTTTTCTATTGGTTTATTCAATAATAGATAAAATTATCTATAGCCGTGCAACAAAGTATCTAATAAAACTGCTATCTGCTGGTAAAAAAAAACAACATTGATAGTTTTAGAAAACTAATAATATTATTAAAAAGCTATAATTGATAGCAGCACTAGTAATAAAATGTAGAGAATTAAACAAAAATACTATTTTATATTTCTAAATTCTCTCATAGACCTATGACAATACCTATTATGCAAATAGATTATCAGTTTATTAGTTACTTAATTTCTAATAAATGATTAATTATTTTATGTAGGTAAGTTACTTACCTCATATATATCTATTCATTTTCTTTAACACAAAACATTTTTGTGACTCTACAAATCAACTTTAAAGTGAATTATTTTTTTATTTTATGAATTTATTGATAAAAATTAAAATAATGTAACATCTATTAAAGTAGTCGTATTTTTAACTAAGAAGCACTTTATAGCTTATATTTTTTATAGTTAATACAGTGACGGCCAATAATTGAAGTCTGAGGAGATCATAGTATACATTTATACTAAATCAGAAAATTAATTTTTATTCTATATTTTTATACGATTGATAAATGGTTAGTATTAGGCACAAGTGCACAACACAATATGTACAAAGCACTTAGTTAATTGTGATGTTTTTCTTACACTTAAAGTTTAATTGTCTTCACAATTCTCAATTTCCATATCAAATCTGGTTAGTGATTTATGTCCTCTTCACATCGTTATTATAATGTGCCGTAATCGTACTAAATGAGTTTTTATTTTTTAAATTCTTTAATATTATCAGACATTCAGACAAGTCATTTTCATAATATAAATTTTTACTTGTAACTTACTATTAAATATTATTTAAATTTTGAATTATTAATTTAAAAATATATTTACACAGAGGGTTGGTTTCGGTGTTTTAATTTAACTTAAAGAAGAAAATGGGAGTCATGGTAAGCCATTCATCATTTTACAAGAATGTATTAGTGAGTATATTTATACTAAAGAGCATGGCGCAATTTGGTGGAATTTTAGGGTGTTAAGCACCCGCAGAACACTTGTTTAATTTAGAACTTAAACTAGTGAATTAATTTGTATAATACGACGAATAAAAAAATGACTACGAACTAACACGAGTGAGTGTACGATACAAAAACGATTTTCAACTATGATATTGTTGTTTAATATTTAAACCGATTTAATAAATTAATTAAAACTTAAATTTATCATTAATAAATGTGCAACTGAAGTCAGAATAATATTGCTTAAGCACAGATAAGTAGCATTGTTAGTGATAAATCTTCTATTTAAGTAGGCACCCAATTGATTATTATTATTAAAAATATTGTGGATAAATTAATTAATTAATTTACACCATAAGCTTCGTATAATTTTAGCAACCCAAAATTTAAGGTCTTTATATTGTGCTTATGCTGACTGCTGAGTAGTTGTAGTCCTATTTCTCACTAACCTAGGTATAGTAAAACAGCTTTGAAATGTTTACGTCCAGTCATAATGCTTGCATTTTTTCTTCCATTGGTACGTTATGATGAATATTTCTATTTATTTTTATTTTTCACTCTCTAGTCTCTTGTAAATTACATTAATACACCTATGATAATATATTATTATTATAATTAAGTTTTTAATAACATGTACTGGATTTAATGACTTAAACGTCTTAAACTATTATACGTATGCAAAAATAAAATATTAATATAAATTTATACAAATTCTATTAATTTACGTTCCGGAACGAATAGTTTAAAGTTTATTTATATGTTGTTCCGTGTGATTGCGTAATAGCATTATTAACAACGTTCTGGAACAATTGGTTATATTGTTCCGTTACGGGCACATGCTTATAGAATATAGTTACTTATATTTAGTGTAAAAGCCGTGTAAGTACGATATTAATCTTTATTCTTTATTATTTTTTGTTTAATTTTGTTATGGTACCTATTTTAGATTGGGATAGAACTAAATGACTATCCCGTCAACCGTTATTAGACATTAATACAATAATACATTATCATGGCGCATATTATAAACCTACAACCTACTTTATATGTGTACACTAAAATTAGTTAAATGTATTCACAATTACATTTAAAATTATGAGTATTGTATACATTTTGTTAAAACCAAGTTTACTGAGTCTATATTTATTTTATAGCTGAAAGAACAAATTCAATGGAAAATAAAATATCGTTAGTGTGTAAGAGTATTTCATATAGGTAGTTACTTCCTAATTAAAATTATACATAAATTTTATAAATACTAATTTATTTTATGAAAAGTACCTTATCTTAATATTGTTTACAAATCTTTAAACACAAATAGGTACATAATAATGAAACTTAATAACAACTGTCCAGTTTAGTGACATGTCGGTGTGTGGCCTGCATTATATAACCTCTAAAAATCAGTGAATTTATGTCTGTGCAAAAAAAACTTTGAAATGAATTTATTCAACAAATTATGTAATTATCATTTCATTTTAAGACCATTATTTTAAATACTCACCTAAGATTATTAATTAGATAAGTACCTCCTACTAGATAGTTTAGATGAAATTGGTTACCTAGTAGATTAAGAATTTGATTATAAATCATAAAACATACTATAACACGAAAGATGGATAATAAAAACCTAACCTAACCTGATTAAAGTTTGTGGTAAATATTTATAGCCATAATGTTGTAGAAAAATTCGTTTAAGTAATGCATATTTTTTTGATTATTCAACTATTATTGCAATAAATAAATAGGTACTAAATGTATAGGTTTTATTTTTATTACATATTTATTCAACTTGTTTTGTTAGTACCTACCTATTTTACGAATAAGTATATTATGACGTATGCCAGAGTTTAAATTTGAGCATGAATATTAAAATTAATTATACCTACTGTATAGACGGTACATGTTTCTTACATTGAACTCTGAAAGATCTTTTTTTTTTATATAATTTATATTTGTGATCAAATAACTCTAATTTTAATTGCTGAAATAGGTTTATATTAAAAATATATTTACATAGGTAGGTAAATGTAATAAAGCTGGCACTTTGCTGTAATATATACATATAGAATATAGATTCTGATGTAGATACCTACTAGCCATTAATAGGTTATAACCTTAATAGATAGTAAAATTGTATAATAGTGACCAATACCTGTTATATGGTTTATTTTTTTCCACGGTCAAATATAGAAGAATTACCAAATAGGAACATATTTTTTTTCAGATCCACTGGTGGTATGTGCAGACATTGACAAAGTGGCAGTTTTGTTGAATGTTATTTTCTAAGTATCAAGATAAGAGAACATACAAAAAAATGCAATTAACACTGATGTATTTCTCGTAAAAAATTTTACTAGCGCAACATACTGTAAGTAGATTTCTTGTTTTATATTTATTTTGAACGATATTTTACGAGTGTAAATGTAGTCCGAAGCACGTTTCATGCAGACCTGACCTACGATCAGTTTTTAATTTTGTATTTTATTGTGTTTTCTATACACTTGGTTATAATATACTTACAGCCAACAGTTATGTACGGAACGTGCCACTGGACGCGTATACGCACGTAAGAAAGTCGGAGCTGTTTATGTGGCTAAGTCTATACATTTATTTGTTTTAACAAAACTCTGTGTGATCGCGTAAATTCCAGCCAACCTTGTTAACATTATATTTTATTAGTTGAAGTAGACTTTTGTCTGTATCTGTAAATAATATATAGATATGTGATATAGAAATATCAGGATTATAGGAGAAAACCAGAAAACATTAATTTTTTTTATAAAGTTCTCCTTATTTAACATATTTTCTAAAATAATATTAAAAAATAGTAAAATCTTAAATATATTACAATATAAGTTATAGGATATTCGTGTGATTATCAATACTTTATAACTCCAATACGTCGTTTTTATTGTAAGCATAATGCATATTTAATAATATTAAGCAAAAAATGTATGAAACGATTTTTCGAGTAGGGGAATGTATAAAACTATTATTTATAGTTATCTATTAGGTAAGATATCGAATGCATTTTATAATAATGTTTAGGAATTGGTGTGCTTTTTTTTGTTTTATAACTTACACAGTAGCGTATGCATGAAATCATGCAGTATTAATGTGTTTTAAATATCTATTAGAAATCAAAATGACTGAACAACTTGGTTTATTATAATCTATTGTTCCACGTAAAAAACGTTATTGAAGTCATTGAATTGGAAAACGACAAGCATATATAAAATATATATTATATGCACAGATAATTACCAAATTAACTGTATAATTATGTATATCCAGTAATATATTTTATATAAAAAAGTCAAACTGTGAATAATTATAAATATATATTAATTAGTAAACACGCAAAGTTGTCCACCAATCAGTATTTAACCTGTAAAATAATTAAAATTCATAAATCCCATATTGACATTATTAAATGTTATATATTTTCTCAGAAATTATGATTTTGTACAAAATTAAATCGGTATCGTATTCATCCCGCCCTAAATTTCTGCTCATAACGTTCATATTATTATGTATGAATAATGACCATGAAAAGAGTTGGGTGAAATTATTATTTCAAAATATGAGAGCAGCGGGGGTATTTGTAAAAATCCACAGGAACCGAGTAACACGACTCTGCAGTGGTTCATTTTTCAAAAGAATAATACTGTACGTGTATTTATATTGTACATGGAATACATACCTACTTATTTTTTCCAAACATTTTTATGCTACCAAACGAAAGGGTTTTTGGTGCCTTTTATGTCCACATACAATAACCCTTTCATATTTCAAGTCTTTTTCAATAATACATCTGGAACTAGATATTGTTACTGTTGGACTGCGGTGAAAACACCAAACATTATTGTTATCATTCAAAACCATCTGCCATGAAAAAAAATCTTATTTTACATGATTTTCCAATGATTTTGTTCATTTTAAAATGAAAATATATAATTTCAAATAAAAGTCGATTCCTGACTAAAATGAGTATATAATTATAATGTAAAATAATTATGAATAATATTAATTTCATGAATATAGTATAAGTCGTGTATTTTACGTTAAAAAATTTATTTTACAAACATTTTCAAATTCGTAATAGTATTTAAAACTAACTTCTTTCAACTATAAAAATACAATTTTCTTAAAATCTTATGACCAAAATCATTGAATCTTATTATTTAGTTATAAAAGAAATAGCCGATAGGTAGTAGGTACTGAACTCTTATCTAACCTAAATAAACTTATTGTTGACCAAGAAACATTTCTTGACTTTATATTTATCTGAGAACTTTAATAAGTAATGTTGACTTACTCTAGTTATTTTTAGTGCTTCAATTCTCATCCGTTCGTATTATACAAAATAAAGTATAACATTTATAATAATTTAATGATTGAATATTAGATAATTAATATTATACATGCATAGGAAAAATATATCAGATCTATAAAGCTTTATTCGTCTCCATAAAAAATACGTAATATATTCAGTAAATTCAAGGTTGAAAAATTGGTTATATAATATAATAAATGGATACAATTTACTCTTAATTTCAGAAGTATATTTTCTTTTGTTATTTCGTTGTTCATCAACAAATAGATTTTCATCTAAGTATGTTTAGTGTGAAATGTTCCCAGGCTTACTTTTGACAAATGATATGTTGTAAACAAAAAGTTATAAAATAGTGCTGTTTAGATGGGATAGTCGTAAATAATCTTACATTATCTTAGTTTAAAAACCGATGTTTCTTTTGAAATAAAAACCCTCATTTAATCGTTTACCATCAGTAATATGTAATCTGATTGACAGCAAGGTGCTTCTGGTCCGGCTGTCATTTCTATCGATGAAAAGGGGTGAAATTCCATTGTTTATAGTGTGTTTGTTTGAGATAACACGACAAAAAGCTGACAATTTCTACAAATTATATCGATGTCAATATAACAAAACTTTTTTTTTTTAATGGGAATTAAATTATATTGACATAGGTATATTTTTAACCGTGTATTTATATTTTATTTTATATTTTCTGAATTGATTATATTTCCAAATCACCAAGTGTTAAATTTAAATAACTACTGACTAATTTTACATTAATTAATTTAAAAACTCCTTTTAAAAATATCTAATACACCTTACACTGAAATAATAATACTATAATTATTCAATTAGATATTTGTGTTATGTGTAGGTAGTTGGTACCTATAAGGTATATCTAATTTTCTTGTACCTAAGATTAATATTTAAAGTTTTAGATCTTTATTTTCTAAATGAATATACGTATTTTATATCAACTAATGAATAACGGCTCTGAACTGCAGGTTAGATTAATTTGTCTGCAGATAATAATTGACAATTTCATAGATATTAAAATAATAACCCTACTATCAAAGACTATTATTTTGGTCTTGATTTTATTTTTAGGATTTCGCTTATGTGTAATTTTATAATAATAAATGGCTTTCATTTTAACAATTATATTGAGTTGAGACTACAATTTGATTTTTTTGCAGTTTTTATTGTTTATGATTATATAGTAAGAAAATCATAAAGGTTTTGCGGCTCACGTGTTTTTAATAAAATATTTTTGTCTTTGTGTATACTATTATTACTATACCTATAGAGTACAGGATAAATTAAATTTCTCAAAAAAATGACTAGGTACGTGAACTTATTAAGTGTTGATATTTTTTTTATTTTTTTTTTTTTTTGTTAAAAAGTATAATACAGTTATAATGAATTCATTGGACAATATCTCAAAAGCTTTTTTTTAGAGTTATAGAAAATAAAATTTGGCTTATGATTGATTTAACTTTTTATTCAAAAATTAATATTATTTATATCCATTTATCAACAGGTGATAAGTGTTATTTAATTGCCCGTGTCTTGTAGACCGTACAATGAATACCTATATAGCTTAACCCTAATAATTATTATTAAGCACCCACTGATCGTGATGCTCCAGTGAGTTGTTATACCTAACATTTATAATTAATCTTTTTTTTTAAATAAGCAAAAAAATAATTAAAAGAAATAAATGGTTGAAAATCTACTATATCACATAATTTAAATTGAAGGAATTCATACGCACTATGCAGTATACTTATTAGTTATTTCACTTATTTGTACTTATTACTAATTTTCATAATTAATGTAACTCGTACGTTCTTTGCCAGAAATTTAAAGACAAATTTTTGGTATCTATAATATATTATGGCGAAAAGATCGAATCTATGTTCTTGAAATGTATTAAATACTTTCTTTTTTTTTAAATATTAAAACATGATTTAATAAATAACTAAATATTTTGCAACAATAAAAAAAGATATAAAAAATCTATACAAATAAGTTAATTTAATATCCTAATAAATTTATTAATTAGTTCAGTTAGATTCTATTAATTGTTTTCAATCAGTTATGTATTTAAGTTGTAGAAATACGATAATTCTAATTAACTTTTGGATTATTTGATTTATAAGAATACAAATTAGATGATAAAATAATTACTGCATTATTAATAACTATTTATTAATATTATTTTTATCGTTTATCTGTTTAATTTCGCAATTATAGGTATTCTCAATAAATCTAAAAATATATGAGTATTCAATTTAATTCCAATTCATGTTAGGTATAATATAATCTATTAATTTACATGCTTTTTATTTCAACCAATATTTTACATAAAGGTATTCAAAATTAAGATCGTTTACAGCAGTGCTACGATTGTAAAACTTTGCATATATTCATATAAAAAAAATGTGTTCATAAAAGACACTCTTGTCTGGATTCGTTGAGCCAGTATAGAAATATTCATTGTGTATAGTTCTTTTATTTGTACGTCAGACGTCTGTAGGTAATCAACTCGTCTCTGAATGCTTTTCGGACAGGTCCTACCCGTTTACTACATTATAATATGCGTCCGGCGCTGAGCGTAATGACACGAGGAGAGCAACAACAGCCGATACGGTGGACCACTCTTCTATATGACGGTTCGTTGCAATATCGTGTCACTGTTAATTGGCGTGTGCCGAAATTCCCGTCGCGGGGGGCAAAATAAAAAAAAAATCGGTTACAAGCGTATAATGTAATACAACTATAACTATAACTGGAGAATAAAAATCGTCGTCGTCGCCGTAGAGTTAACGACCTATGCCGATGCCGAACAAAACAAATACGTACATAATACGCTTTATAACATGCAGTTATAATATACCTACAGTCGGGCAATACACAGAAAAGAGTAGTAAAAAAATAAATAAAAATAAAACCCGTCCCAAATGATAACATCGTTATTTTTTCGGGTCGTAGGTAAAAAAATACAAAATAATAATAATAATAATAAAAAAAAAAAAAAAAAATGGGAAAAAATGAACACAGAATAACCGAGTTTTTGTTGCGGGGGCCAGGTGGGAAATGATGAGCACGCGGGTCATTGTCTTTAGGTTTGGGCCGCCAACAACCCCTCTCTCTATCGTGTGGGATTCTTTAGCGATGCAGCCGCTAAGTTTTTTGGCAAATTTCCCCCCGAGGGCCGGGATATGATAGTTCAAGCTTGTACTTATATAGTGGGAGGATGTGGCGTAAAAACAAACGTAAAAAACCAGCCTCCATGACATCATAGGTAGGTATATTATATATTGGTATTTGGTACACATATAAATATATACGTATAAGGTATAATGTAAAGTAATATATAATAATTTTGTAACATGTATATTATTATAATAAGCTGGCTGTGTTGTATATTTCGCATCGTAATATTAAATAGCGTATATAACAACATTATTTTAGACATAAGCCTCATGCGTACATCATAATCAATACGGCAATAAAAAAAATCTGTAAATCACGATCGATACCTAAATTGGCCCCTTTATGGTTTATAACAACGCTATGATTTCTTTATTATTTCGATGCTCTGCAGACGCTTTTGTCTCGCAGCTATCATCGATTAGCCACTTGCTTGCTTAAACAATGCAAAACGAAAACAAAATCTTGTTTTTAGATATGTTCCTCATTCGTGTTTTCTATGTTTCTACATTTTTGAAAAAATACCACGCCAGTTAGTTTTAATATCTATATTATAAATTAACCAATAACAATTGGACACTTAAAATAACATTTACACAGATTTTACCAACATCACATTTTTTATGTACAGTGCGGATATACCTCATTTTTTAAATTTTTGTCATTACACATTTTGAAAATGTAGTATGTTAAATAATAAGTCTTTCAAAATGTTATTAGGCAGCGGTTTTAATATGATAACATGAATACTGAGTATCGTTAAACCTTGATAATACAAAAATGGCTTGAGTCGAAAATATAGAATTGAGTAAACCACGTGTTTGAAATTTGAACATAATATTGTTTTGGAACGTTGTGTCATGTCTTATCTGATTATTAAATTTTTACTTTTGATAACCAATTATTTCTTATTTTGAATACTAAACATATTATTACATTCAACAAAATGTATTTTTTATGACGTAGAGTGTAAAATGTAGACCATGTATTGAATAATATTGATTATTTTATACTTCTTAATAGTATAGATCATATTAATTTTAATGATATATTACTAGATACATTTTTATACATATTTTTACACGTATATTAAATGATTTTTGACTAATTATAATATCCAATATAATATGAAAGGATAATCAAATGTTATTTCATTTAAAATTTTATGTATTATTATAACTACTCGTTTATAAGTGCTCATTAATTTTTCATACTATATTTTTTAATAATTTATACAGTAGCTAAAATTTTTAATGTTTTTTTTTCATATTATACTGCCACCGGTATTTAATATGTTTGTTTCAATATAAATGCACATTTTTGAAGCTCCTCATATGATTATAATAATTATTAGTAATTAGCATTGATGATATTTAGACATAGTTTAATGATCCATAATAATTAACTTACTTTAAGTTACAACAATAATATTATCAATCAACAATGTATATATCAGTAAAAATATGAAGACTTAATTAGGCATCAAAATTCTGCAATGGATTTAAACATAATAGAATTTTAAAAAAGCCTTATAAGTCACTCTTCTATATAGAAGGTGTCGAATTTTTCTTCAATAAGTAGGTCATTGTAGTCTGTAATGGATATGTTAAATTTGAAACTTGGAATCAATGATAAATCATGGTGTAATATAAGAAAAATTCTGAAAATTACATTATGTATGATATATAGGCCAGCGATAAAAAGTTTTAAATCACTAGAGCCTAGGAATAACAATTTTTCAAATACAATAAAATAACTAATAATGTTATTTTTGTTTAAGTAACTAATTTCGTAAAACTTTGAACAAAAAATGTTTATGAAAAAAATTGTGTGTCCGTGTTTTTGAGGTTTGTTTATTTTTATAAGAACAATTATTATAAATAATTTTGTATTACATATTTAAGCCTTAGGTATTAAAATTAAATATTTTATAAATTTTTAACTAGAATTTAAATATATTCATAATTTGAAGCCAAAAAAAAAAATTGTGATAATGTATTTTTATTTTTCAATACTATTTGAATTACAGTGAGAATAACTTATAAGAAACCTTGTAATAAATGTTTAAACTTTTTTACTCGTAAACAAATATGTTGTTATACATGTATCAAAAAAAAAGTTTAAAAAAAATATAATAGTAGGACAAAACCGTCAAAATATTTGCAAAATTATATTATATTTATAAAATTCTATTATATGAGTATTAGATTAAAATTCAAGTCTTTACAGTTTTTAACTTTTGAATAGCAATAAAGAAACAAAATTGATTTTATTAAAAACTGGTTTTGCGTAAAAATTTCCATTTTGCTCAATATTTTTTTGTTTTTATTATTTTGTTAAACTCTAGGAATTTGTTATAATTTTGATCCTCTAAAACACAACTTAATCTAATTTACTATCACAAATTACTCTTGAAGTTAATGATTGAAACATTTTTGCTACTTTAAAAAAATTCATGTGCATCATTGTAAAACCAATACATTTATTCCTTAGCTTCATTCAAAATCTAAAATGTTGTCCTCAATTTCATAAGGGTAAATAAATATTTATTGAATACAATGCACTTGTCGAATACACATCTAAAAAATAATGTTATTGTTACAAAATACAGGGTTTTTCAATAAAACCAAACTTCAGGAATATAATTTGAAAAAACAGGTTAGGTTAACTAACTACTTTTTTTTAGTATAGACATAATATAGTAGGTTAATTATGAAGAACTTAAGTATTTAGAGAAAATATAAATTATAAGAAGTAATGAAAATAGTAGGTACTATCTGGATTAAAACACATTTGCATCAAGTTTTAAAATGTATACATAAAGACTTATAAACAGCAGGTGTAAAAAATTAAAAAGTAGTATCTTTTAGACTTAATACAGACACTTCAATAGCATAAATTCTATAGTAAAAAATACAATTCTGTTTATGAGCTTCAATTTTCTAACCATATAAAACTATCTAGCATCGTTAAAACATTAGCGCATTAAGTATAAACACTAAATTGGTACAACATAATAATGTTTGATATGTTTAAATACATAACATAATAATAACTAATATGTTAATGCATGATTTATCCAATAGTAATTATTATAAAGAATGCGTATTACAATTTCCCCTAGAAATTTCAATCTTTATTATTCAATTTAGAGAAATATCGAATATGATGTAGTATATTATTATGTGCAAGTACACTCACGCTGAGCAAATTATAAATACGAATGAAGAGTTATATTTGTCTTTAGAAAAAAAGAAATGATAATATTGTTGTCATTGCGATTGGCGTGATCGATAGTATACCAGTACATCTCTATGTTAGGCGTCTGTTGGATTTATTGCTTGCCATAACTTGCTATACGATAAGAGGTATTTATTTGATCGTTCACTATTTATTTATTTTTTTTTATTTTCCTACTCGTTCTACTGGGTGGTGACACGCGCGTCAACGTTTCGCATTGAAAATCAAACCGATTAGCTTTACGCGAGTACTACACTTACCAGTTACCACACGCTGTGCCGCCACTGCCACCGGTGGGTTTTATCGGTTTGAATAATATTCTAACCGCCACCGAATGTGAAGAAAAAAGTAACAATATTATACACATACACGCACACGCACAACGCACATATATTCATATTGAAACACATCTATAAGGTTCGTGTATAGCAGCCAGCAGGTCGATCTATTACAGACTTGTCCATTAACGCGTGTGAAATAAACACGCCGCCACTGTCGAAATCCAGTTTTCTGATCGTTTTTTTTTCCTCCGTCTTCTTCGTACTTCGTCTACGGTCCGTGTCCTCCGGACCTCTGCTAGTCTGCTATGACGACAATGGCGCGCACGAGAATTTGGCAAAACAGGAATTAAAAGTATTATTATCTTATAGGAACGTCTTTCCATCGAATTCTGTTAAGTATAAATATATATGTATATAAACTGCCGAATAAATTGAACGAGATTAATATATCGAAAATACTTTTTTTTTTACACACACACGACGAATTTCTGACTAACTGGTTTAGTCCGTGCGCGCTGAAGCCGCCGTCCAGCGCGTGCCTCGAATCGTGGTCGTATACATAGCCCGTCGCCATTACTTTTATCTCGTATGAATTAATTCCTTGTTATTTATTTAATTTTTTATTTACAGAAATCTTTGCAAATATGTAATGTATATATTTTTTTTTTATCATTTCGCCACTTTTTTATAACTATTCCACTTTTTAATCTTTATTGATAATAGATGTATCTTCTATATACATCTACCGACAGATTGTTCAATTGTATTTCTTTAATGAGAAACCATAGGTTGTAATTCATTCTCCAATGACAAACTTTAATATATATATCATCATAAAATACATATTTTAGTTCTTCGTAGTGATTAAGTTGTTCTTATTTGTTGTAAGTATAACCGATACCACCGTCTATTGTATATTATTTAAAAATTGATTTATTTATTCCTTTTTATAATTTAACAGAATATGCTCCCATTACTTTTTAGCTTATACATAGCATACTGTATTTAATCAAACAATAAAGTTAAGTTAAAATTGATATGATAAAATTATTATGAATATCCAGTTTTAACCTTTAGTAGTTAATTTTTATTGTACAATGTTTCATGAATATAAACAATAGGTACGTAATTTAAATTATTTATAATTGTTTTTTTATTGAATTATTGAGTAAAAATAATGATTAACATTTAATAATGTGAAAAAACTGTATCACCAACATTAAAATATAAGCATTTGTTTTATATGTTGTAAAGTAGAATTTTAGAAAGAGACTTTAACGCTTGCTTAATACTGTCAAAGTTTTCTAAATAATATTATGTTAATATTATATAATAATCCTATAATATCAATAAATATCTTTAATTCTCTAACTCTGACATAAAGTGACTTTAAATCTCATAAGCCCCGTGTAAATTTGACACTTGAGCCATGATTAGATTAAATCATTAAGATTCCTTAAATATATATATATATATATATATATATGATTTTATAAATAACATATCAATATTATAGTTGTCTATATACCTATATATCTATTATATCTTTGTCACACTGTATTATAAAATATGTAGGATCAAATTTTTACAAACTAATAATTATTTAGTTTATAGTTAGGTATGTGTTTTAAAGTAGATTCAAATTTAAGTATTTTGCTTTTTGAATTTATTTTATAAATGCTAATTCATTTTTATTATATCAAAAAAAAAAAAAATCTATGGATTTATTAAATAAGTAAATATTTTATGCATTATTTTATGAATATTACATTAAAATATTTATTTCTGTAAAAATACCTTTCCTATTTTCAATAATATTCACAGTAACTCATTACTCGCCAGTTCATATGTATACTTGTACACTGTAAAGTGTACATAATAACTACCAATAATACTTTTTATCTGTAATATAAGGTGTTCTTTATATTTATTTTATTGAATAGTAATTAATATATAGCAGTATATTACTTTTAAAGTCTTACACCAAAATGTGTTAATATCAAATCATTAATTTATTGTACTACTGCACAAGATATTCTCATTAGTCTCAGCAGAATACTTTTCGAAAATGTATTGTCTAAAAGTATAGTCAAAAGAAATTTTTTTTTAAATTGATTTGGCCGAATTATTATTTTTTGTTCATGTATTTTCTCTGTGTAACGCCACCAATGAGTATAACCTAAGCAGCTGCTGCGAAAACGCAAAAAGTTGAAACAGCTGTCCGTCCACCACATGAATCTTTTATATATACCTATTATCATGATTAATTAAAAAATAGATTTATGTTTATTCTGAATTTTGTATACAAGTATAAGTGATATGCATACAACTATTATTATTTTAATACAAACGTTTTAACAATTGAGGTATAAAAGTAATTTAACTTCAGATTATACTCTAACAGGGTAAGAATATTAACTAATATTGCAATAAGTTTCCTTAATTTTTATATTAGTGTGTGAATAATTTCTATAGGTATTTCAGTATTTATTAATTGTGGCATTTTATATTTTGAATAAAAACATTTAATTTTTTGTATTTTGACTGTTTTTAAATATTCTATACATTTATAATTCAATTCTAGATATTTTAATTCGAAAAATTAATTATAGTAGAGCTTCGATAGTCCGGACCGCTGATAATCCGGTAAACGCGGTAATCCGGAGAGCATAAGTCCATTTGTTCGTAAATATATTTGCAGTTCGGAATTTTTCATAAAAAAATTAATAACTACTAAACTTAAGTTTTATTATTATAAACATTTTTTTTTTTTTTTTTTTTGTAATTCATTATGGTTTAAATTAGATTAATTACAGATTGTATATTTTATCTTTTCTAATAAAAAAAAAAAAAATCATTATAATAAAGTTATTTATTATTTTTGTAATTTAAAGTGCAATAAATATAAAGGTGGTAGAATTAAAAATAAAAATCTTAGTCATTTGAGTAGGTTAACTTGAAAACCTTTTGGTAGTCTGGACGAATCGGTAATCCGAACAATGCTCGGTCTGAATTCGTCCAGACTATCAAAGCTCTACTGTATTTAATAATGATTTAGTATCTTTAAAACCATTTGTAAAATTACCAACACTAATTTGTATTTTATTAGAATTATTAGCTAATTTACTATTCTATTATACATTTATTCATATAATTCATATTATACGCATATTTATATTTATAATTACGTATAAATTCAATGTTTATAGGCACCTAAATATTAAATTAAAACTAATTAAATATGTATGCTTCAATATTTAAAGAAAGGTATTTGAATACTTTGACACTTATACCTATAGCATTAATATATTATAATAAACATGTTTTCAAAACATGTATGTGCACTTTAAGACATACAAGTATAATAATTATCATTCAAAATATTAAACATAGACAGAATAATATTAGGCTTGGCAGGTGCGTTAGAACTAGATTAATTAAAAACTTCAAAACAAGTTTTTCAATATAGAGGGGATGATTTTTATTGGTGAATAAATATAGTAATAATAAACGCGTCTCTTTGTAACTTATTTCATAAATAAATATAACTCATAATAGACATTTTTATGCTGATAATGGTAATTTATTAATAAGAGAAATAACGTTTGGTGTACATTAACGAAGTCGAAATGTATATTTTTTCAAGTATAGATAACACTTTAAATTTAAACTATCATTTTTAATTTGAAAAAATTCAATGAAGATACTAGATTTATGCAATGTAATTGGTGTTAAACTAATATTAATTATTAATTTTACTTATACCTATATTATTTTATAAAATTAGAAGGCTTAAAACATTATAATTACACGCACAACAAGAATGATAAAAAATAAATTTTGTTATTGGCAGTGATGGGTCTCAATGGTCTGTAATACTAAACAAAAGTATACTATAATGCCAAGATATAAGGCATACCTATTATGGTAAAATATGAAATAGTTTCTTAATTTTGGTTTTCATTTGAATTTATGAAATTTGGAGTGTTTAATAAAAATGAAAAAAATCGGTCGCGACATGTACAATAAATTCAATAAATCTATTATCGAAACGGTCGATGCCATATTGTAATTAGTTTTCAATCTTACGTTTGTGAGGAAAAAACATATAAAAGTATTATATTTAATATAGATACCTAAAACAAAAACGATTTTAAACATTTTCACAAGCCTACGGGTACCTCCAGAAGCTTAAAACCACCAATATATATAGGGTATTTATATAAGAAACAAAACCATCTAATAATTGATATGTAGGTATACTATGTAGCATAATATCATATTATGATGTATATCTAGTTATTACTTATTACTAATTTATCATTTGAAAAGTGCTCGCTTATGTGTGTATACACGTATAGTCATTAGTTATGAATTATACGTACGTCAAGTGAAAATAACGCGTATAGACAGTACACCGTACTTAGTCGATGCTATTATAATATTGTATTATATTGTGTGTGTGTGGACACACGTCGTCGGCGGCTGCAGACAGAGCCTGCAGGAGTTGGTCCGCCGAGGTACGATGTACACACACACACACACACACAGATTTACGAGTGAGATAGAGAAAGAGACGTGTCTGCGTTGTAGCCCAAAAAATGTATTACACATTTACACACACACACACACACGCGAGCGCGCGTACGCATACGCATAGTATAGATACAGAAACACACGCCGACGGGAGTATATTATAAAACTTTGCACCTGCTCTCGGGGCGGCAGCGGGAGTATGGAGCAGCCGCTAGCGGGTAAACGCAGGGAGAGCTCGCGCGACTGGCGCACGCCACCGATCGGTCGGACAATCTCGCCGCCGCCGCCACCCACTACGAGTCGTTCGCGCGCGAGGTAGGTTCCCCAATACCAATACATGTGCGCACGAAAATATTACAATAATAATAATAATAATAATAATAATAATAATAATAATAAATAATATTAAAATATATAATATAATATATCGCGTGTGTATGTTGTGCGCTGCTGCATATCGTATTATACGCACATGTGCATTGTTATCGCCGCGCGTATTGTCCCGGTGCAGCAGCCCGTGTGCGCCTGGCCTAGGCCAATATCACATATTCCGCGACGGTGGCACGTTTTGGCGTGTACCTGCGGTAAAGGGTTGTGCGTTTTGTTGTTCGGCGTATACGCGATTTATATTGTATATATTATCATGACGACGACGACGACGACGATGACGGTGACCGGTGGCACGCGAAATCCGTTTCACACCGGTCGTCTCATTTATTTTAATATAATAGTACGATGTGTACAACGTGTATGTATGATATTACACACACACACACACACACATATATATTATATATTATATATTATTATTGTGCATCCGCCAACCGACTAACGCGCACCATTGCTACCACCGCAGCACCGGTTGCACCGATCGGTATAATATCTATGGCGTTCGATACATTTTATTTACATGTAATACCGTAAAGGCGTAATGCACTGTTATAAGTAGCACGGTATTGTGTTTGGTCGCACATGAATTATTATGATTACCGTCGACATGATGAATACAAATAGATCGTATACTAAGACTAGGTTTTTCCGATTTATACGTAATCGACTGCAGCCTTTCGGTGTCTCGCTGACAAAAATTACATTTTTCCGGATTACTAAGATTCTTTATTCAGTCTTTTTTGGCAGACGTTTAAATAACAGTTTACTACACTTGTGTTATTTTAATTTATTTTCAAGGTTTCTCTTTATATCGACAAGTACCGTACATTATAGGTGTTCTGGGTATATATTTTACGAAAATGCATGTTATTCGTATTATACGAATATACAGGGAAATACTTTATACACTCACAACAAAATTATTAAAGTTCACACTATAAAATGACACACTTTCTTTTTTTATTTTTTTGATATTTGGAAAATCAATAAGAAGTGGGGTATAGAATTTCTGATCGAAAATGAATCGCAAATATTATTCATTTTTCATTGTTATTGATTTTAAACACAATGCGATCTATTTAATTTCATTAGGTATTATGTTATAACTTATATTATACAATTGTAAGTATATTTAAATTAAAATAAAAAAAATCTTTAACGATTACCATCATTAGTTGGTAGGTCAGTCTATCGTCAAAAATCATCTGATAAATATTTATGAGAGTTTCTATACATGCCATATAATATAAGGTTATGTACGAGTATATAAATCAATATGATCTACAATTTTCGACAAGTGATTTTAATAAACACCAATAATTTTACGAAATACATATTTTAATTTAAATCAGTTAAAAAGAATTAATTAGTATTTATAAATATATTATGCACTTCTGATAGGTAATTGTTTTAAAATGTTGAAAAATGTTAACAATTTTAATTATTGTATTAAGAATAATTTTATTTTTTCATTAAAATATTTTTAAAAATGTTGGACTCTTTTCTTCTGAAATTTGTTTCTACTACGGTTTTGTCACAGTTTGTTCTAATATATATTTTTTATGTGTGTGGCACGATTAAAAATCCGTATTAAATTACTAGCAAAAATACAAATAAATATTACACCCTTTTTCAAATTCATCAGATGCATAATATATATTATTATAGAACGATCAACAAAAACATTCAATTAGTTTAGCTGAGTCATCAAATATAATTGTATGTAAAATAAACTCGATTATCTCCATTTTACTGTATTTGGTTAACATTAACAATAAGTAATTTTTTTAATTAAGAGACCAGTTAAATATAAGTTTTAAAATAGAGTGGAAAGTAGTGCCAGAGAAATAGAATATCTGTTGATGGGGGCGTTAAAGTTTTTGGATTATTTCCAAAATATGCGTTCTAAGTATATAAAATTAGATGAACATTAACATTTATACATATTAATTTTACTAGATTAATTCGCTTATATTTATATTTAAAAAAGAAAATACTATTTTTTAAATATTTTGATTTGATTTAAAATGTATATTGACTGGTATCTATACATACAGAATACCAATTTGTATATTATTGTAGTAAAGTTACATAGAAAACTTAATTAAAATATTAAGTGTATTGGTATTTATTCTTTCTCAATGAAATATTTTCTTCTAAGATTCAAGTTTATTATTTGTTTTTTTATAATTTAAAATAAATTTAACTATTAATATACAACATAATTATTTAAATACGTGTACACATTAAACACTCTACCTACATTTTTTCATTACCCATTTAATATGCTGTGCATAAATTTACAAGTGAATATTTTAGCTGTGAAAAATAATAATAATTATAGATTTTTGTGTATTATATATATATATAAATTATTTAGAATTATATTGCAGCCTATGTTGAACACTTCAAACTATACTTTTATTTTATTCGTAAAAATTAATTTAAGCTTATGCTATATTTTATTAAGTCAGTAAAATTGAATAATAATCTATAAAATACTTGTATTCTTCAGTGTAGTATATCACATTTTGACGACCAATCTCTAAATCAAATTTATTTAGATTCTTTAAAAAAAAATAATTTTTTTACTTAAAATTTATTTATTTATTTTTTGAATTTTTGATATTATAAAATTGTGTATTAATAATGTTTAAATAATAAATTTAACTCAGAATAAATCAGTAAATTATACCCATACATTCTATTATAATACATTTTACATAAATATAAAATTATTATTTTTATAAAATAAAATACTACTAAATCTTTTAATAATTTTAATTTTTTACGTTTTTAAAAAAATATTCTAAATAGGTAAGTACTTTGTAAAAATATTTCGATAGTATGAAAAAAAAAATATGTAATTTTGAAAGTATATTTTAATCCTGATATTTATATAGTAATATAATAAATATTTTTTATAGTATTTTACATATTAAATGTATAACTTATATTATGAATATTCATAAAGTAAAAAATGTAACTAAGAGGACGTTGCACTTGCATATGTTGTCTCCGTCTTACATACGTATGATATAGTAAATTTTTGTTCACCAGTTTCAATTGTGTACTTTTAGTTTTGATAATAGAATGAATTGACCTATTATCAAACTTATAGTTAAGAACATTATTTGTGTTCTCTCGTTGGTTTTTTTACGATATTTTAATTTTAGAGTAAGTTATGAGTATGAAAAATATAAATATTTGAAAATGTTCATAACTCACTTAAAAAATTAAAATGTCGTAAAAAACCAACGAGATAACACAGATAATATTCTTAGCTAAAAGTTTGATAATAGATCAATTCACTCTAATATCAAAACTAAAAGCACACTATTGAAACTGGCGAACGAAAATTTAGTATATCGTACGTGTGTAAGACAGAGACAACACATGCGGTTGCGGCATCCTCTTAACAATTATATATTATTAATAGTTACTTAGTTAATGGTCGTAAATTCAGTATTTTTACCGGTATTTTCAATTTTAATAATACTAAAATTAAATATTCGTTTAATAATATTATAATCTCGTGATATCTAGTCATCTTGATATAGGTAATTAAATATCATTTGACTTTAATAGAATCAATTGTAGTGATGGCTAGTTCAAGTTTATTATAATGTTATGAAATAAGCAGTTTTATTTAATTTTGTTAAAAAAAAAAAATAAATAAATAAAATACAGTATAGGTTCAACTGTACAAGGACATGGCTAATGCCTCAAGGCAAAGCAATAAGCATTTCTTCAAAACAAGATTTTGTGGAAGAACTTTAGTTCTCAAATATTTAATTAGTTTAAAATAGCGTTATAGTTATATAACACACGCACATATAATATATAGGTTTAATATTTTTCATGATACAGTGTAAATGACTAAATTAAAAAATCAAATTGATTTAGAATGATTGTAAGTCAAATTATTAATAAATAATAGTCTTAGAAAGATATAAATAATTTTGTAAAACGTTGATGAATATATATTTTATATCTATAACTAAATTGTTAAAATTACCAATAGACTTACTTTAAACTTTAATTAATGAATTGCATACTATATAATAGAATAATTTACTATACATAGGTATTATTACTATAATTGTTTTTCATTAAATTTAAGTAATATCATTGAGTATATAATATAATATACTCAATGGTAATACCTAACTAAACCTATACCTACTTGTCGTAATGAAATGAAATTTAATATAAAATAGCATCTTAGATATGTACATCGTTTTATAATCTTATTTAAAAGTACTGCTAGAAACAACAATAATTTTTTTTCACATTGGTCAATTTTCTGTTCAAATATTATTTTCAATTGGTGTAGAGGGGGAGGGCAGCAACCTATTTTTACTTATTTAGTGGAATAAATATGATGTATATTATAATATAGGTGGAAGTTTAGGTCATGGTAGGCGGTGAACTCATAACGTACAGTTAAGTGTATTTTTCATTAGATGATGAGTAGGTACCCGAAAATAGCCTAAGGTAATATGTACAATGCTCATAGGCCGTATGTCATCATATTATTATAAAAACCACAAATTAATCGAATACGTATATTATTATACGAGTGCCGCACTATATAGGTGTTCGTCTAAGCACCTATGTACTTGAATGTGAAGGTGCCCCTATTGTTTTTATTTTTTACCAAAAACATTAAATTATTCTCGAAATAAGTATTAGATTTATCGTTTTTTTTTTGAAAAATTACCGTTTATTAGTAAACATATATATATATTTTTATTGAAAACACAACTCTACGGCGGTTACAATGAGTGCAATAGCGCCTGTGGTTATGGATCAATTTAAATTAATTTAAAATTATTACTCCATAAGGTGTTGTATGCACGCGTACAAGAGGGTGTTAGTGTATATACTTTTTAATACAACATGATTCCATACATTATTCACACTCCCTTAGACGATATATAAAGTATTATAATAGTAATTGCCACCCATCGACAATTTCAGAGGTTTGGGCTTTGACCAGACAAAAAATAGAAAAAAAGTAAAAAACCAAGTGGCAATGAATTCTGCTCTTCTTTTATTGAAAAAAAAAACAGGATCATTAACAATAAATCACAGAAAATAAAATTGAATTATATATATAGCATTAATGTACTATTTTAAATAACTTGGAAATCACATCGATAAATAAAATTTAAAAAATAATTATTCTATAAACATAATAAATTATTAAATAACAATATATAATTGTTATACAATTTAGATATATTAAACATTTTCATCGATAATAATACTATGTAGACAAATTTTCGAAAAAGTAAATTATATACGTATTGAAGTATAATTATATGCGCTTGCGTGTATAGAAAAATTATTTTTATGTAATCCATATACTTTTTACTCTTCTACTTATAAAATTATAGCAAAAATGTATGTTTTTTTTATTTTGAAAATCTGTATTTAAAAAAAATAACATTTAGATAAAATATATCAAAAGAACGTATTCAATTGTAAGAATAGCGAATGATAATTTTACATGAAGTTTTGAATGTTTCAATAATCAGGATAATCTCTATATATATTTACATTTATAAGCAGGTTTTACCATCATTTATGTAAAAAAAAAAAAAAGAATTTCTTATGGTACAATTAATTTAATAACATATTATGTTTCATAATTGTATACAATCATTTTTATATTTCATTAATTTTTATTGGTAGACAGTAGAACTGAATTTAATGATAACAATTATGATATTCAAAATGGAACAACTTAAAAAAAATCACATAATATAAAAATTTATTTATTTTCTTTAAACTCATCGAATTATAAAAATATCATGGTTTAACTTTACAGATTAGGCCATTTACATTTTTCCTAATAAAAATTGTTTATAACAAAATAAGTACAATAAAACATAGTTATATAACCGATGAATATAATTTATTAGTCATAAGTCATAATACAATATAAATACTATTAATGAAATTATTTTATGATTTATTCTTATGAAATTTTGTTTTCTAAATAAATTCATAACTAAACCTTTTATTTTGTATATTTTGTGCTATGTATTACTACTCAAAATATTCTGTTGTTGGTAAACGGATATAGCATTGTTATAAATTGTATTGTATATTTACTTATATAGGTACCTACCTATATTTAAAGTATAAAAATGTAGTCATTTTCAGAATTCATTTTTGTTCATGGGGTTTTATTTTTATTGTATTTTGTATACGATTCACAAAAATACTTGACTTCACCCTTTTTCGTAATCGATTTTAATACATTTGAGTATTTGACATTTCAGGATCGGCATTGAGACAGTATTTTTATTATAGTTGATTTTCGTTTCACTAGTTATTTCTACTAGCGTTGCAAAATGCGTATATAATCATTGGCTGTATAGTGCCAAATCCTGAATATTCCATTATGTTATTTTTCGAGATATTAAATATGTTTTCTTCGTCGGATAAATATATATTTATTATACCATGTTCCATGTTTCATTTTTGTCCAGACTACCTACCTGCTTACCTACCTGAACAGCTCGTACCCAAAGGTGGATTATTATATCGGATGCTTTGTATTGTGTCTCGTTCCCATGGTATGGGATCTAGTTGTTTTTTTTTTTTGTTGTTCATCTCTTATATTGCACGTAAGTATAATAATATATATATATTTATATACATATATTGTGTTCTCTTTCCATCTGAAACTGGTCGGAAGTCGCCCAGGAAGCCCGGTTTCTTGTTCAAATAACAAGAAAAGTATAGGATTTCATTTAAACGCGATGTTTACTTGGTTAATGGATCGAATTATACTATTTTTTTGGCATTTCCTTTGCACTTAACGTTTGTCAAAAAAAAAAAAAAAAATCGTCGATATTTGCTCTGTTATTTAAACGTAAGTTCCCACCCTCAGAGAAAATAAAAAGGAAAGATTGTTAATTAGATCAGCCCAGTAAGACGTGTGCGAAGAACGTCTGATATTTTTATTTATCATTATTAATTTCGTTATTTTTTTTTTTTTTTTGTGCCGGCTGCTGTGACCAAATATCGTGTTTTTAATCGTTGTCATCAGTGTGCGGCGGTGGTGCGGCAAAAACCATATAATAAATAAAAAACAATCAGATATGTTTATCTATATACGATTGTACGCGGGCAACTATAGATGGATGTATTTGATAAAAAAACATATTTATACATAACTCGAAATCTATAGGTACGTACTCAGAAAATCAAAAATTCTATCAGCATATATATATTATACATGTACGTGTATGGCGGCGATGATGATAATAACGTCCTATTACAATAGCCCGGTAATAACTACCTACGCGCGCTCATAAATAACACCCTTAACGAGACAGCTGTCTCGCAGTAAGACTGTATGGGGGGCGTTTTGAAGGTGTCGGAGATTGCGTTTTCGCCGTCATCCCCGCATATACGCCATAGTACGCGCCATCACACCGGGTCATAGTTGTATACATTGATTATTAAGCGTATGTTTATACTTTTAGTGACGAAAAATTATTCGTGTATCTTGTGTACATCTGGTGCACTGGTGCATGTTATGTAAAGGTCTTGAATGGAAAAATAATATTTTTACTTTAAAACGTAATAGAATATAATTTTTAAAAGATGATATTTTTTGTTTGTTTTAATAATTCACGAAAAAAATTATCCATCTTTAATACGTGTATATTTAAGTATTTAATATTATTTATTCCAAATTATTTATATTATGAAAATGTAAGAGTACGTTTTTTCAAAAGATTCAAAACAATATAATTCATTTTTTTCTACTCTATGACTGTTATATTTTATAACTATAGTAAATATTTATTGATTTATTAAATACAATTTCGGTCAACGAATAATATTATATTGTATAGGTATATGTATTTTTTTTTTTGTTCCCAAAGAAAGAATTTGTGAATAGAAATTTTTAAGTGTCGAAAAATATCATATATGCGCATAGTATTCAGCCTAGTACCATATTGTATATGTTTAGTATTCATGACCCGAGGATGTCTGACAAGAGCTTGTCTCGCTCATAAGGCCTCCTGCATGTTTTTGTTATTGCAGGTCAATTCCCATTTGTTTATTCTCTCGCAAAAATCAATGTTATTTTTCGATATGAGAACGTCATCCGAAACCTTATACACGTCTTTACTGGGCGTCGCCGACTGTTATTTGTGCTACAGACCGCGGGTGGCCGGATGTCGGATTTACATGGTTTCACTGTAAATCTCGAAGAACTATTGCCGCCGTTTCCGGCCCGATCTTAAAAAGTCCGAAAAGAATTCTCTCCAAAAAAATAGAATATCACAAAATATCATTTCTAATTCACCCTTAAATTACACGTTATGTGGTTGTCATTACAGGCCCTGATCTGAGTGCGCGTTCATAATCGGACACGAGCATCCATATAATAATTACGTCTGGAGTCCCGTAGGGACGTCTCGTTCACCTGTCTTATTTTATCTCATTCCATTTTTTCTCTCTTTTTTTCCCCTCTAATTTTCATCAGAGATTTAAAGATTTGTGAAGGACATCCCATTCAAACGTTAATCGTCATTTGATGCCGACTATTCGAAATCTACAAACGAAACGAGCCGCTCATTCGATGACCATCAATCGTGTAAGAGCCGCAACCCTTTATATATTTTTCTTTATACTTAATTTTTTTCGCACATGAATTGTGAAGTGAAACATTTTATGAACGTGTATAGTATTTCAAAACTGTATCGATAAGCATGTTATATGAATTTCGATTTGTACAACACCTATAAAACGTGTTTTTAAAATTCTATGATTTAATATAAACACAATTATTTTTCATTTTTAAATCATAAAGTATTTTATTTTTTTGAAATATCATGATTTATGATATTTAATAATATGTATATTCAAGTATTACTTATAACTATACCATTAGATTTTGTTATTGAGTCCTTTTACGAATACCAAACAACATTATTCACATAACCCGATTATTTATGAATAGATAATACCTCCGGCACTGAAATTGCCTAATAATAATATCACTTATAAATTCGCAATCCATTAAAATTGAATAGCTTGAAAATAAAAATCTAAAATAATTTAAAATTTAAAATATTTTAACAATAAAGGAAATCAAAACAATACTTGATTATAGATGATGGTTTTGTTTTAACTTATATGCCTGGGAGGGATTAGTCTAAAATAAATATGAATAATGAATGAGTCAAAAATAAAATAATAATGATATCCTAACTTTTAATGTATTAATTTATGATGAGAGTAGTTATGCGAGATTAGTTATGATATTCATAATTCCTTAATGAAATATCCATGTCAAAAAGAAACAAAATATATTTTTTACAATAAATTTTAAAATTTTAATTCAGAAAAAAATACATATCTCTTATCGGTTATAATAAATTAAGATAATATACTATCTAATATTATAATTAATATTATATATATGAAACGAATGTTGCTTATTAATATTTACTATTAATCATTGAAAACTATTAGAAGACTATTTTTATTAATTGTATCATCAAGCGTTAATGAAACTTAATATTTTTATACTTTAATTACATACAATTTTAATATACTTTAAAGATTCTTCAGACTATAGGACGAATTTTTTTTTTTTTTTTTGAGGACTATAGTTAGGTTATAATATGTAAAATAATTTTGAATTAATATTTATTTATATTTTAAATATACTAAACTTTAAACCTAATTAATTGGTACTTATGTATTTATAAATATAATTATAAATTTATATTGAACCATAAGTAATTTTCAAAATATTATATTTAACATAATATTATTATTTTTATCGACAGTAACATTATTATTACCTAACATTCAGTTTAGTAGTACGGTAATTCTTTGCAAGATTTTTTTTTTTTAAACAAGTTTTACGTGTATAAATAAATATTAATTTAAACAATGTCATGGACGGTATATCACAGATGCGATGACGCATTTAACATTTCGTTTATCGGCCTCACTAATATTTTAATAACCGTATTTATATTTTATAAATTATATGCATATAGATTATAACGTGTGCAAGACGCAGGTATAACATTATTATTATAATATTATCGACCCATTCGTTAAGTTTTCGGCGTTTGAAACCGGTCTGTTTTACGACTTTGGAATTTAATGCGTGTAAAAAACATACACTTTTAGGTACATACGCTCCTAGAGACGCATACGTATACGTTATACGCGGTAGTCATTATTTATAATTTTTAAATAAAAAGATAAATTACTGCCGATAACCAAAACGATTTTTCAAGTACTGAAACGAATAATAATAATTTTACGAAATAACTGTGCGATAGAACGGCGAGAAGTGGCGAGCAAGAAACGAATAATGTGAAATAAAATAATATCATACAAATGAATATTATACACGCGTTGTAGGTATATATTATTATATACATTCACCCCTCGTACGTCAGACTCGCGATGACGACGACGACGACGACGACGACGACTACGACGACTACAACAACAATGGACGTGTTCGCGCCGAAAAGTTGTTGGGGTCCGCGAGGCGGACAATAAGATATTTCGCGCATAACGTCCCCCTACCCCTACTGCCGCCGCGCACCAAACGGTCGGCTCCCCTGCAACCGCCATTGAAACGGAATGAGAGACGACGCGAGCTGATGTATACATACGATATAAAAATATTTGTGAGCGAGTCGTGCGCACGGTAAGACGAGTAGTGGAGAAAAATAAATAATAAAAACCTTTTTGCGCCCCGCGCGATTTTATACTTCACATTATTATTATTATTATTATTATTATCAAACACTATATATGTGTATGTGTGTATGTGAGGCGGAAGAATGTCCTGCACCGGGGGCGAGAACGGTGCAGTTGAGTTTGTGCGCGCGCGTAACCGGTTTTCGTATTTATGTCGCGCGCACAGTCGCCTCTGCTTCATCCCTCTGCAACGGTGCACATATTATTATATACGCCGCGTGTACGTATATATATATATATATATATAAATGGTATATCTACCTATATATAATATTAAACTCGTACTGTAATACTGTATTTATATAGATAGGTTCGTGTTCGCTACGTGCTCGCGTGTGCGTGCGTGCGCGTATGTGTGTGTGTGTGTGTGTGTATGTATACGTTACACGACGAAATTCACCCTCTGTGGCGAAATCCCTCGGGTATAGGGCGGCGCGTTTGTACAATATATATAATATTATGTTGTGTAATGTGCATATCACACATATAGTATGTACGTAGATACAGTCGCACGGTAGTGAGTATTATGATGTATATAATATATATATATATATATATATATATATATATATGTGTGTGTATATTTATAGGCGGTTATTTGAATTCCGCCGCCGACCTCTCGAGACTGGTCATGTGCGGTGCGACAAACGACACCGCGTGATAATCATAATTACACGCTCATTATAACACCGCAGCGCCTCTAGAAATGTTTTAGCCTGGTATATCGGTACCTAGTGGTTTAGTCATCGTATTGCAAGTCGCAGGATAGGCGTACAGAATATTTGATATACATACTCGTACAATATAATACGTGTGGGTATACTTAATATACCTACCTATTAAAATTAAAGCCGTGCCGTCGGGATGTCGTCGATTTCGGCAAAGCACCCCGTACCGCCGCCTCCAAGAGGTCCAATAATATGATATAGCTGATGTATACCTGCAGTGTGTGCCAACGTACATATTCGACATTTAATATGCGATAGTATCATGATTCATGAGCGATTATCTCGTACACGTCCTTGGTTTAATGAATATATTCGTCTACTTTCCGTTTGCCTAAGACTATGCGATTTTGTGTTTATCGTATAATAATAAGTAACTCTTAAACGTCATATTATTATTTCATCGCACTGCGCCGGCTCTACAAGTATATCATTACAAATTACATAACCACTAGACTAATACCAGGTCTATTATATGTTCTCATTAAATATCTATATCAATATAATACACTTATATAATAATGGGTATACGTGTTTTATATAGGCAGACACTAGACTATCTATCTATATATATATATATTTAATTTTATATGAGGTGGTAGCGATTTGTTCATAGATTCAGGACTGAACAATACACGTGCATATTATGTATAAACAGGTATAATGAATTATTAAAGGGCATTCCTGTTCCTGTTTCTTGTTATCTTATATCCTATACGTATACTGTACTACTACCGCCAGTCACCCTTCGTTTTATTATTTTTTTTTCGCATTCTACATAGATTTTGTTTATTGTTGATGAAATACCAAGTAATTCAAAACGAACGACAAAAAATATTTTTCGTTTTTCCTTTAACTGGGCAATAATAAGCAAAAATGCAAAAAACCTCTATTTTTTTTTTCATTTAATTTCCGGTGTTTTTTCATTATGCTCAAGTTATAAGATGCTGATAATTTTAGACCCTATTTTTTCTTCATTGTTCATTCATCAATAGATTGAGTTTTTATTTTCCGTGTCAAAATTTGTAATAGATAATAAATAATAATATATCTAGCGTGAATACATTCTTTTTTTTCTCTTAGTTCTACGTACTTAATATGTATAATATATTTTTCATTTCAAATTTAGTATTTGATAAAGGTTAACAATTCTACAACAAAAGTACTTCTTGTATATTTCTATGCACGCCATATTTTATTAAACTAATCATCTATTTTTAAAATTTTAAAAAAAGTTTTCAATATTATAAAATTGAAATATAATATACAGCAGATACAATTTAAATAAATCTTGAAACACTTTAATGTGACGTATTGATATTACATAAAATATTGTAATTTGTTTAATTTACTATTTTTAATATAAATGTGAATGATCGCCGACCTAATGATGAGATCACTGACCGAAACTAGTCTGTACTTTATATCGTGAAACCGACGAAGTGATAAATGCGTGTTTTTACTTTAGAAGATCTTAAAACCGCAATTTTTGAACGCTTGGTTATACTCGTCGGTAATTGTTTAAATTATAATAAAACAAGAATAGCGACTAGCAAGTAACGACAAATAGCGATAAAACAATATATACGTATTACGTGTTAAGAAAATAATTGAATATATGTAAATTTAAAATGAAAACAATATAAAAAATTAAACAGTACATAACTTTTTAATAGTTTTCATCGATACTAATAAACATTTAACATTATAACGATGTGGGTTCCATTCATTATTGTGTTCAATTCTATATCCACCTCATACCTATAGTTACACAACTTATATATAATACTTGTATTCTAAAAATGGTTTTCAATTTTAAATCGGAACGTTATAAATGAGGTTTTGCAAACGTCTCGTACAATTAGATTTTGCAATATACGTTTTACGTATACCTATACAATTATATACATATTTCACTAGTAAATATATACTTACAGCATACGTGTATATTGTCATGTTAATAATTTATATATATTTGATATGATATGATATATCTGGAGTTTCTATTATATACATGAATATTTGATAATAGAAAAACGTTTATTGGAAAAATTCCAATTCATAATACTTAAATTGTATGAGTATAACAAATATATACTGTTTTCAAAAGAACCCAATGTTTGTTAGACTTTTGCTTAAATTGAGATATCTCTATTGGTCGATTGAAGAGGAAAGGGTTTGGTGTGTGGGAACTCGAAATAACGTCCCATGAAAATCCTTTCAAAATATTCTGATGCGCTTAAATTGATGTGACCCAAACGAGCAACAGTGATATTTTGAATTTATACAATTTCGGTCGATTTTTTTCAAAATAACCGACCCCCATTGTCAATGTCGCGAATCGCGCCCACCTGCATTCTCAACGACGATCGTATGGAAAAAATGATTTATATATTCAGTCACCCCAGGAATTTTGGTAAAAACGATATTTGCGAACTGGTTTATAACGCATAATATATTTCAGTGTATATATATCATATAAGTATAATGTATAGCGAAGTATTTTTTCGATTTTAGAAATTCATAAAACCTCTATTCGCGTTTTATTCTGTATATAGCCACATTGTTCGTAGTATGGACATAATATCACATTCAATATAATATAATAATAACCATAAATCCCACCGTTTTCTTCTCGCGTATAATATGATGTAGTCATATAGTGAGTAGTGTATATATATATATATATATTATATTTTATTATATTTATCGATACGTTATTAGATATTCCGAAGAGGGACATGAACAACAGTGTACATCGATATAAAACGTTAACCACGGTTCCTGTCTGATAGACGGTTATCGGAACGGACCGTGAAGATTTCCAGTCACAAATTTAGGCGGCGTGAATATCATCATCGCGACCACCGCGAGGACGTGCGGTATAGTGGTGGCAGTAATAATCTATGCGCTCCTCAATTGGCTGCCGTGCCAGACAGGTGTGCATTGTGTATAATACATATATATACATAGTGTATTTGACGCGAGCCCGAAAACTATATACTGTATAATCGCCGTGTACGACGCGTTAATATACCGTGTTCGGGTTAGGTCACCAATCGGTTTTTTTTATGTATATTTTTTTCGTCGCGGCTGAACGGTTGGCGTGCACCAAAATTCTCGATCGGCCGTCTCGTCTTGAATGCCGTGAACTCGAATGAAATCAATAATATAATAATAATAAGAAAAAAAATGCTCAATGTAAATTCATACTCTGCGGAGCGATCGGAAACGATTTGAATTTCAACGCCACTGATTATGTTTATCCGGTAAATAAACGCTGTAACGGATTGCAATAATTTGACGGAATTCAATACAGCTGCAGCTGTCTTGTTGCGCGAGTTAGTGGCTTAAAAAACAAAACGGGATCGTTTCGGGATACCGTTTCCAGCAGTTCTATATTTATTGTTATTAAAATTAATCTACTTTTAGAGCACTTACATTTACAATAACAAACTGATGATTCGACAATTTACTATTGTAAACGTATTTTCGATATTGATTTAAAATTTAAATTAAACAAATCTCTTAATTTTTGCAATTCGAATTACCCAACGACATTATTTCTGTAATATACTATTATGAGTAATATTTTAATTTTAATTGACAAGATAACTATTTACAGGTTGTTTTTATTATTTTTACTTTTTTTTATAATATAATGTACATTTACATAATATTCTATAAAAAATTTAATTTTTTTTTTTAAATAAAAACGATGTATGCCGTGATTATTTTACGTTGTTTCTTTCATACAATGCACTTGATAAGTAATTGATTGTGCGTTATGAAAAATTGTGCGACCGACTGTCCTTCGAGGACAACAAATCCCTCGATTGTCAACGTGGATTGTACCCAATAGTTTATCCTGTGACGTGTTTGATTTTTATCTGACATTGTCACAAAGAAACTAGAGGGAACGCGCTATTGTCGACTGGTTTTGGTATATAGTAGCCAGTTTGACAGAATCATACACCGAATTCCCTCTGTTAGGCGAAAATGCTAATACAAGATTAACGTATATAATAAATATACATTGATAGATAAATATATAAATTGGAAATAATGCGTATACATATCTCAAAAAAAAAATATGATTTAACTGCATTAGACGATGAAATAAATTTAAAGTTGGTCGAATTGATTAAGCGTTGAAACATTATTCACTATGATTATTGTTTACATTAAATTTAGTATGCCAATTATTTTAAAACGGTACGTTAATTATTGCAAAAGTATATCATGTTTAAATCAATATACGTCTTCAATATTTATATTGCTGAAGAATGAGATTTTAATTTAGAATGTATTTTTTTAGCAGTTATTATTATTTATAAATCATAAATATATATTATATATTTTCATAATTTGAAAACAAAATTGTTGGATAGTGGGTATCGTCTATAGTATTCAAAAACCTATTTTGAAGTATATCTCTTTATATAATGTACTGATGGACTAAAAAAAAATAGATAACCACCTATAGTGAAAATGAAATAATTATTTTTTTAAATACCCTTCGGCTATTTTTTTTTTTATTATAGGCTAGGTGTTTTTGAGCTACCCTTGCTACGCATTTACTAATATGCGTTCAATGCGCACTGATTTAAAGGGTGGTAAATAATAGCAATGATTAGATGACTCGTCGATTTTTGCACCTTTTTTAATTAAAAAATCTAACAAGGGTATTTATTTCATAAATCATCAGATCCTGTCAATATTTTTTTAACCGTCGCAGGATCTTGTTATCCCGTCAAATTTTAGTCCTTTAATTATTTCTTGTAAAAATCGTTTAGTTCCAAGCATCTTTTCGATTGTTCCAATAATGCATAGTCACATTGTAGCGTCGTATTCTATATTTCCTCAAGGCATAACAATAATAATAATTTATTTGTTTACTTACATTAAAACGAAACTAATCCATCATGTGATAATGGGTTAACTGTGAAAAATAATAAGCAGTAATAATTCCTTTATCATTAGGCGAGAATATTATTATATTAACATAAAATAATGATTTCTTTATTTAACTATCTTAAGACATAAGATTATTTGTTATATATTTATAAAAAAATTTCCTTGTAATAGTTTTGTATAATTAAATAACATATTTTATTATTTTGTCTATAAAAACCAAATATAATAGGACTATTATCAAGACAGCATTTGTACTTTAAATAATTAACAAATTGTCATTTAAACAAAATACGTATTTAAGTATATTAAATTTGACAAATATATAATACCTACTTCTTTTCAAATGTTGAATATTTATACTGCAGATAAAAATATTAGGTAAATTTTGATTTATATAATACGATATACAAGTATTTATGATTTTTTTTCTAATCCTGTAATCATGTTTTAATTTTTAAAGCTTTATCATTTAAGGATTTTAACTGTAAGATTATTTACATACTGTTTCTCTAAATTCAAATAATTACGGTAGCAAAAAAAAAACTAAAAGTGATTCTGTGTAGATATTATTTAATTAATTACTTATAAAGTATAGATATTCAGCAACAGTTTTCATTATTTATAGTAATCATTGCTTTATATAGCTTAGATTATTTACTGCTTAGAGCTATTAAATTGTAATAAACATAAATTTACAAACGTCAAACAAAATACTAGAAACTTAATGAAATTAATGTTTTTTAATATTAATTATAAATTAGAGATATAGTTAATCTATAAAATAAATACATAAATAATATACATCATATAAATATGTACTTATAGTTTTTAGTGTTGTTAAAATTATTGTATATTTATATGGTTAGTATTTATAAAATCAATTAATCAAAAATGTATGGATATAATAAATTACAGCCGGAGCTCGTATTTAATAATAGTAATAATTTAAACTGAATTAAAAAAATACTTATAAGATATTTAAATTTGGTCTAAGTTTTTTAATTATACATATCACTTTTTTAATAATCTAGTTTATTATCTCCCTCCAAAAAATATTACATTAAATTGATTTATTTATTTTATGTGTATATACATTTATAGTACAGAATTATAAATGATAATAACTTAATTCTATCATTTTATATATTAAAAATTAACATTGAAAAATTTTAATTTAAGCACCTAAATGTTGTTGTAAGAACTAAAATAATTAACATACCTATTGAAAATATCTACAAATAAAAAATGAAATACCTCACAGAGTATTTTATAATTCTATTAACACATTATTTGATATTAGCATACATTTTTTTAGAACAATTTTATAGAGAAAATTATTTAAAACTTAAAACCAAACTGTTATATAATTTAATAGGTACTCATAATATATGCACTACACCAATTATTGTTCAAAACTCAACTACAATTTTTTTATTCTTAAATACATTTTTAGTTTTACTTGTTTCAATTGTTTATCTATATTTTAAATTATGTATAAATTAACTTAGTTATAACTCAGTAACATTTTTTTGGGTTTAACTTATCTGATAAAAAATATTTCAATTTAAACAGTTGTATAGTTATATTATTTTTGAAATATTGTTAATTTGTGTTGTGTTGAACATCTAATAAATACATTAATATATAATATTATGCAAATGCAATTAAGTAGGTATATTGTATTTGTAAAATTTATCATTCTTTTATTTCCATGAATAATTATTTGGATTTTATGACAAAATATTAAACAAATTTAAATTATATTGTTAAACATAATTATTTATTTACTAACTATTATTAGGTATCGAAAAATAAACATAAGATTATCCTTTAAATGTTTAAAAAATTATTTTTTCAGTATTTCTTATATTTTTTCAAGTATTTAATATCAAAATAAAAATTTATTGTCTTAAATCGTAAAATAAATCTAAAAATTTAAATTCAAAAATAAAAATTATGCCTATTAAATTAATTAGGTAATCAACTTCATTATTCAATGTTTGTCTTACGACTACTACAATATTTTCATACAAAGAATCTTTATTTTTAAAACTATAATTTTAAAGTTCTAAAAAAAAACTTATTTTTTATGGACATTATAATAAAAAGATCCTAATTAGTTGTCATAATATTATTGTTTAACTTATAATAATCAACTATAATTTGAGATTAATATCAATTCATAATATATTATTATATTTTAAAACCCTTTCGAGCAGTCTGAATTTTAATCATTAAAGGATAATTATCCTTTTCTCAGGAAAATTGATATAAATCTTTATTTAATTATTATTAATGAATGAATTCTAAAATAATAAATTACGTTTCAAACATTTTACCACAGAAATTTTAAATCAATAATAAATCGTATAAATTAGATACAATATTTTTAACTAATTGTTTAAATGTTTGCATTGATTGATTAAAGGAGTATTGAAAAGGTTAATTTTGTTTTAAAATAGGCTTTTTATATTTTATAATTAATTTGATGTGTATTTAAAAGTTACTTCTCTATGGAATACTTCGCTAAGTTAAAATTTATGAAAAATAAGAATTATAGTATTATTTAGTTGTTACAAAATATTTATGACCGAAATCAATTAAACGCTGAAATGTAAAAATCTACGTAAGATATATATCATTATAATGCCACATATATGCTACGCATTTAGTCCTAAAAAATTCGTTAAACGAATAATATTTCTTTAATCATGATATGTACAAATGTTATATTGGAATTAATAATTATTTTTGATACCCCCCCCCCCCCTAAAAAATATGTGTTTTGATTCGTAGAGGATGGTAATATAAAAAAAAAGAAACATTTTTTCAAATTTTTGACTGTTATTATTCATTTATTTTCTTGTGTACACACATACACTAAACAAGTTATGAATTTTATTGCAATAATATTGGCGCGTAGGTATAAATAAGTATAATAATAATATTCTTAAATCAGCACGTAAACAATAATATAAATGTCGACGATGGTGTATGTGGTGGAGTGTAAAATATAACACGGTATACGAGTACTTCTTATATTATGTAAATAATATTATTAAACATGATATTATTATTATACATCAATAATAAATAATATGCAATTAACGTAACAGTAGCTGAAAATAACACTCTGAAAACCGATATAAGTACAGTACATACACACACACACTCGCATTTGTAGGGCAAGAATAAACTCGTGTTTTGACTTCGTCATCATAAATCGGATGCATACATAATATAATAATATACGTCGTGTACAGTAATGCAGTACTCGTTTAATAATTATGCGCACTTCTACAGACACGTGCATATACAATAAACACATATTAGGTATACATATATATGTATATAGGTATAGATAGTCACAATTCGTTGTCGCGGTGTATACTTTAACGTATAATGTACTATAATAATTTATTATGCGCGTACGTGTGTGGCATAGTTTCATTTATACTATACAGTCATGTATGCGGCGGCTGCCGTGAGTGGTCCAGAGGCGGTGACGGGGTTGCAGGAGTAGCGTCGGTCGCACGCGCTAGACACGCGTCTCGGCCGGCCCGCAGCCTCCTCTGCTCACGTACGCGGACCCGATGGCATGACGGAGTCCAAGGAAAGAGGACGGCGGTGCCGAAAAAACCAGGTGCAGATCCTGTGCGAGTGAATACAAAACACGCGCACGTCTACACCTACGATGTTATAATGTATATTACGTATATGTTTATATTATTGAATAAAATTATACGTCTTCGGTATAGGTACGTACGGAACGAGACGAGGACCGAGATAAACATACAGGCATAACTAGGATTTAATAATGTAGAGACGCTAGAAAACTAAAATTTAAAATTAAACATGGGGGGGGGGCAAAGATCTTCTGCCCTCTACCATGATAGATGTCATTAGACCTAAGTAGTTTCAGGGAATTCTGCAAATAAAAATTAAAAATAAATCATAAAATAAAAGCCTTTCCTCCACGTCATTAAAAAATAAATCTCAATATTAAAATGTAAAAATCAAATAATAATGTATAATGTGTAATTATTTATGATTGCGTATTCACTTATATTTATTTACAAATATTTATGAAAAATCATTATCGATAATCTTATTAGGTAATACTCGATCTATGCTGAATATTTCCGGTACCTGAATCTGTTTTTGGTTATTACTTATTAGTTGACCTGATGTATATTATGCTTTATTTCTTATTAAACATAAACAAATATACTCGTACTCAGTACCTTCTACCTACATTCATAATATTAATATAATAATATATTAATTTTTATAAAAATATATTATTATTCATTATTTTACACAAGAGTTCTTTTTTTGTACAAGGATTTGAACTTTAACCTAGATAAAGTATAAAAAGTAAAAACTTTTAGGAGACGAAAATTTTATATAGTAGCAAAGCCCCCTCCCCTCTAGTTATGCCGATGAATATGCGTATAAACTATAGCTATTACAAACGTTTATTATCATTTTCTTAGATAAAATCATGAGAAATTCTTGTTACTAAAAAGACTACAAAATAGTCGCCGTCGTGCGTATTTGATTTCGACGTGCCACGCGACCGCCGGTTCTTCCGCACCGACCGTATAGGTTATGTAATGGTGCTCACCGTGCGGGCTACCGGCGGTGACTGCTACAGTCCCTTCGTCCGGATTTAATCGAGCTGCCAGTAAACCTGTTGTGCTCTGAAAAGGGGGATGCATAACGCGGCACCCTAGGGCGAACGTCTCTCGGAGGTGGCTTCCCGACAACGACGAAAACGACGAAGACGAAGACGAAGGCGATGATAATAATAATTAATGTTGAATGGGTCGATGAGCAACCCCCGTATATGTGACGACCAAGGTCAATGAAAAAACGAATACTTATACTGATCTCCGCGATACGGCTCACAGCAGTCCGTCGTTGTGTGCCTTTATAATATTACAATAATTAACAGTATACCATTTAATATTATAATACACATTATAATGGACTTAACTATTAAACACAAAATAGGTATTATCGGTTGGAAGAAGCGTGTTGTTACCTAAAAATTATTTTATGTTATAAACAACAACTTTAAGAGAAGACTATAACTATATGTTGTACAATAACGCAACCTACAGGTTTAACGTTATGATGTATCTATACGTATTATGTTATAATAAATACTAAAAACATGTTCGCGCAGATCGAAAGTGAATTATTGAAATCAATTACTTATAGATATTGTAAAAATGAAAAAAAAATTGAAAATAATACGACGGTTTTTAGCTATTCCGCAAAATTTGAAACAATATAAGTGCAACATACGTCATACTATAAAAGTAAATTAATTAAAATACACTAAACTTGGTAATCAAATTTTCTTTACGCGATTTGTATATTATGTACATAAATAATATTTTCACGAATAAGTATTTAAAAAATGACTGTGAAATGCCCTTGAGTTTAACACGTACCTCTACACAATTATGAATTATTTTTGCAACTACTGCACGGGCGCAAGTTTGCGGCGGAGTATCCATCGTGAACGAAGCGTATAAAACGATAGACACTAATTGCATAAGTACAACATGGATTGATGCCGTTAATCGTATACAATCAGAAAATCACACGTATCAAAATTTATATCTTTGGAGAGTTGCGTCAATGGCGTCAGACGGAATGGTGTCACGTGTTCAAAATTTTAATATAAATTGGATTTTGACGTCGTTATTGTACGATGAATAGTAGTTTTCATGTAAGCTATTATAGTATTTTGTACTGTTTCAGTATTTATTATACTTTTTTATTAGATCGAATATAGTTATTTATTATAGGCTGAACTATACAAATAATTATTTATACGCAGAACGATTGCGAATCCAGTTTCAAAAACTTAGTTATAGCCTAGCTGCAGTGAATATTAATTACTAAAGTATATACAAAGTGATCCACTTAAGTGTCAATCCTCGTTATTTCGAAAAGTTGTAACTTTTTTTGAAAATGTATTATTACATAATTTAATATATCCATTGCAAAGTAAATATTCTATATTTTTTTTTACTTATAGTTAATTATAATTTATAACTGCACATTGTATAGAGTACATGCTTATAAGTTGTAAGTAATTATATACTCGTTCAAAATGTGTATACACAAAAGTATTTAGTAAAAATATTTTACAATAAAACGTGAAATAAAAAAAATGTATGTTATCATTCAAAAAAATAAAAATTATAAAAAGTTATGAAAATATATTTTTTCAAAAACTATTAAACTTGGAAATAATAATTAAACATATTTTAAGTGGATCACTTTGTACACTTAGTTATAATAATCCCAATTTAGCATGCGACGTCAAATTATTGTTATTATCTAGAAGAATTAATATTAATTATTATTATGTATTACCGCATTAGTTGACGAATGATTTTAGTATGTTTTCACTATGCACAAGTGTAAATTATGATGATATGTGTGATTATATTAGTCAGACATTAAACTACTATACTTCTTTAATTGAACTCTTTCTCAATGTATAATTAAAATAATATTTCGTGTAATATTTTTTAGTTAAATTATACTTTTTGTTTAAAATTTTATTAAACCATATCTTCTTCTATTTATGGTTATATGCCTGTGTATTATATTTCGTTGTAATTTTATACCTATTCCATCAAAATAATAAATTAATAAAGGATTTTTAAAAAGGTTAATTATGTTTTTCATATTTCTAAATATTGAAATGGTTTAAATGTAATTTAGACTTTAATATACTTTTTATGAAAGAACTCTCTCTAATAAATTATTGATGCTAACCCTTTTTCCACTTTTTAAATTACAGAATATGTATAGACAATGAAAGTGAATCCAATTAAAGAAATCGTTGCAGGTATACAATATATATGCATGTATATATGTATATATACAACCAATTCGAATTTTGAAAAATGAAATTACAATAGGTAAATTGTTTTAGTCCAAGTCTATAAGTATAAGTGTATAACATGTAGATCAATTTTTTTTGGTAGTAAAAACGTGATTGTTTTCAACATGTACTGATTTTTTTTTCAAACAATATCGTTTATTCGTTATATCATAATTTGTTTGAATTAAATTTCATGATTTTTTTTTTATTCAATAATTATATGAATACGGAATTTCCACGTGTTGTGTATAAGTATCACAGACATACAAAAAGGATCTCGATCATCTTCTATACTGCCGGTCTTGTTTGAAAATTATAGGGGCAAAGCATTATACGAGGTCTTGTTCTATACACACGTGGCACGCAACCGTGCATCGCATCGAAATGCTCACATTAATAACTACTTTATAATTTTACGTTCAATACGGGTTTCTTCTTTAACTTAAACTTAAAAAAATATATATATTTTAATGTTCTCGATTTATGACATCGCGAGCAATTCGAAAGTAAAAAAAAACACCTGTATTTATATAATATTTATTTCATACAATTATAATAGTAAAGTAATATGCATGGTGGCAGTAGCTGTTGTAATGCCTTTGTATGCCTTAAATTAATATTATATTATCGTAATATATCATTAGTATTTTATCCATTATTAGGTCAATAATTATTGTTTAAGAAATATTTTAAACAAAGAAAACACGCAATATAAAACATTTTGTTGTACAAATATCGAGTAAAAAAAAAATATATTTAAGTACTCCATAATATTTGGATACTTATATCGAATAATGAAATCGGTAAATATTTAATATGTCGTTTTTAAATAATATACGTTAAAAAGAATATATATATTTTTTTTAATTTTAAATTTTACACGATTAAATTATAATAATAATATGAACATCGAAGTTAAAATCGTGTTGAAGGTTGTATACAATTGAATTTGATTTTCCCAAATTTTAAATTTTTTTAGGAAAAAAACAATAGTTTTTAAAATGTTTAACTACTTTTATTGTTAATGCACTTAACTCAAGTCTTATCTACACTTTATAAAGGTTAAGGTCTAGTGAAGTTTAAAACTATAAAATATAAGCCTGCAACGTTATTTTTAATGACAATAGATATAGATAATTTAGTATTTAATGTTATGAAAATCTTAAAAAATGCTCACTTCTTATTTTGACTATTTATCTTACGTCACACTATAGCGTAGTAACATTACTATAAAATTACATTTCATAAGATTTTCTTTTTCTCTGTATGAATCTAATTATTTGAATCATTAAAATTATATTAAACTACTATATATACAATTTGCAATATACATATAAAATTGTAACTTATTATTAAAAAAAACATTTTAACTCATTGCTTATTCATTTATAAGAATTTAAAATTGATCTAAATACTCTATTTTTTGTTATTAACTATTATTCGATCTAATGTAGTTTCTAAAATAATATTTTAAATTTAATTATTTATAATACAAGTAATGTTATTGTATTACGATTTACGGCATGCTAAAGTGTCATTATCAAGATAAAATATACCGGATATGTTTATAATTTATAATTTTATATACTTTCATAGTAAATACACCTGCACTTTATACCTACATATGCTTCATATTTATACTGCAGCTGGCTTGAGATTTCTATCAGAAACTTTAGCATAATTTTATATCTGCACATCAAAGAATTTTAAAATCATAATATGATCAACAAATTAGTTTTAGATGTATAATTGTTGCACTTCTACAATACTCAAAACTTACCATTTACCAAAATCGAATGTTTCTTAGTAAAATGTATTATGTATCATTATTTTTATTTTGAAATAGTTTATTTAAATTCACTTAGTTTAAAATTTAAAATTATAAAAAAAAATGTATTTATTTTTACCCTAAATAATAACAAAAAATTACTCTCGGTGACTTTAACGCTTGGCCATTCAGCACCCTATTTACAAATTATTATACAAGAAAATTTCCTACAAATACAACTATTTTCAATTTACATTATCAAAATATAATTTATAAACGTTAAATTACATTTGTTTATAATATTAATAATATGTTGTAGAATCATAATTTTTGAAACGTTTATCATGTATAATATAATAAGACTAAAAAGTTATCCCTGTCCATTTCACCCTATTATTGTTATTATAGTGTGGCATTGCCTGCCGCCGCCGACGGGCGTTCAAGTCACTATATAGTATATACTGATGCACGCGCCTTCGTTAAGTACGTTGTTTAATGAATAGGCGGTGGCGGCGGTCAGTGTGTTTTATTTAAGACTTCATAAAAAAACATCGACCATTATATCCTCAGTATAAATGGATCCAGCATTAAGGGTGGTCGGTCGGGTGAACAAACTAAAAAAAAAAACAACCCATCACTAGATGACCATTTATATATCTTCTAATTATATTCTAATTTTAAATCATCATTTATCTTGATAAAAAATGTATATGTATAAAAAAACCTCAACCACCGCCCCGCCGGGCTTTTCATGTTATAGGTAGGTATGTATAGAGGTAGTTTTTTTTTACATGTACCTTTATAGAAACTCTTCCGTTAGGCAGATGCATTTTGAACATTATAAAATATTCGAATGTTGTACGAAGTAATGAGAAATAATTGTTTGTGTAAAATGTTTTGACAATGAACGCGATAAATGGTTTTTCGTTTTGTTTAAGGGTAAATCGTATCAGAAAGTATTTTTAAATTAGAAATGTATATTGAAAATAAGTAAAAACCCTCTCCTTTTTTTAATTATTTATCTTATTTATTTAATAAATCATATAAACAAAATTATATTATTTTGAATTAAAAATTGAAAAATTATATAAGATCATCAAAATTATTGCACGATTATACATTTTATAAAGTCCGTAGGAATTAATTAAGTATTCAAAATTATTTTATCAGAAAATAAAATAATTTTAGTTCTGAAGAAATATTAAAAAAAATCCCATTAACATTGTATTCTTGTTGATTTATAGTATTATCCACATTGGTGGTTTTTTTAGAAATCAAACAATACCTACAATTTATTTTGATAAACTGCAAAGGTATTAATGGAAAATTGAAAACGATGGATCATTATTCACATCAATTGTGCTCCTGCACCCTTGAAATAAGACTATAAAGGAGTCAATAAGATATTTACTTAAGATTTTGAAATCGGTTTTTTGAACAATGGCGGTTGTAATATAGATTTTAACACTGGTGGATGTAATTTATAGTATTTTATTAATACATTTTTTTCACTATTATTATTAAGGCAATTCCAAGTACTAAAAGATATATATTTTCTAATGAAATCGATTTATAATTCCAATTATAACGTCGACATTGTCAAAATACTGTTTTTTAATGTTATTATCATTATTTTTATACATTTATTATCTAATGAATCGATTTTTAAACTCATTTATACAGTTTAGCAAACACGAATGAGTTTATTTAAATATATAAAATTTAAGATAAAACAATTAATTTATATCATCATAATCGTGAGAATCGCATGATCAAATTATTTGATCTTTTACTTGTAAATTATTATATATTTTATGGAATGATTATTTTATTTAAAAAATTTTGATTTTCTAAATTTGATCAAAGAGTTGATACGAGTATATGACAGAATGCTGTGGTTGTATTCTGGTATTAACGTTTTATAAATTGTAATTTTAACAGCAGTTTCTTATTAATTGAATCTGACCATCGCATCACTTAGTACTGTTCAACTAGTTTGGAAAATTAAATTAGTATACTCGTACTTCAGCGTTCTGATAGCGGACTAACCAGCAGTAACCCATTACTGTTATCTATTTTTTTATGTTTAAAACCTGTTTAAACGGTTGCTAAAAATGATCTATTTACCGTTTATCCAAAAATTGATCTATTTATCATAAAAAGCGCATGTTTGACGTGAGTTTGTTCCTACCGGTAAACAGGTTCTGTTTGAATGATTTCAAAACTAAGCTCCAGAAGTTGTTATATATTTAACAGCATCTCATCTTGTAAATAAATTAAAATATTGATAGACGTTTATGGTTTGTATTTACATTTATTTAAATCGACTTAATAATATATTAGTAAATAAAATAAATTTTATGAATCTAACCAGTCATTTCAGGTTTTTTTTTTTTTTGGGGTGTGCTAGGTTTCAAGCAAGCCATTTTGAAATTTTATCAGGCCATATGAAAATAGGTATACGCACCTATACCTATATACATTATCTTGCTTTAAATTGTTTCCATATACCGCATGGACCGAATCATTGCATCAATATAAATAGTAAAAATCAATTTAAAAACTAAAATATAATAAATAATTAACAATTTATATATTTATATTTTATAATAATTGATAGTATACTAATATTGATAAATTTCCGTATAAAAATTAAAATACAATTTAAGCAAATTTAATTTTTAGCATGATCTCAGCAAGGTGCAGGCCAATTAGCACTGTTTTTTAAAAGTAAAGGGGGTGCAATCGCACACCCTGATCCCCCCAAATGACGCCCCTGTGTATACGTAGATACAACTTCAGCCTGCGTGGTCATACTCGAACCGAACCCGAAGAAACACATTTATTTTATGTTCGCGCCAGTTGGTACAATATTCGGACACCCCCCTTGGTCGAGAAATCGTAGGCCGCCGTTCAGCTGGAACGCACGGCCTACGACGATTTGCGACGTTGCGCACCGATCATTCTGACCGAATTCATTATTTAAGGTCGTGTCATACGAGTTGCTCTCGTGACGTTATGTTGTCTTGGTGCTCTCTTCAAGAAACACGGTTCGGCTTTGAATATACATTTATTGTTCTTTACCAGTTTTGAGTATTATATTGTTATTGTCAAGCATCAACCTCTCGAGTTCATTTCCGCCAGTTCCGTGTGAGTCGGAACGATGTTCGATCAGATTCTGATACTGACCAGCTCCGGTCAATGAAGAATCCATCTTTGCTCTATTCCTTGGTACCTCAATTTTTATTACTTATTAATATTTGATGTATAGTTATTATTAAGATCTTTCTGTTATTATTATTAAAGCTCTTATTATTCTTATTATATTGGCTTTCATTGTTATATTTATGTAAATAAACGTTCGCATATTTATCATAACCTATATATATATTGTTTCAATATTCACTTCTTTATTATTATATTGTTGTACTCCTCACCCGTCCCTATCAGTTCACGAGTCATCAGATACCAGACCAATATGGGATAGGTAAGTCCGTGTTACAAAACATTTAATAACAGAAGCGTGGTTAATGTGTATTTTCTTTATTAGTGTTCTGTGAACTTGTGGGTAAGCTGTACTTTGGGTGGTCATCTTGGTATAATATAGTTAGTATATTAGATTTGCAGTTTTATTTATCTATGTGTTAACGTGCTGGTTTTCTTTAATTTATTAGAACAAATTAAATTAGTGTTAACGACAACACAATAAAAATATTTATTTACATCAAATATATCGCGACATGGTAACATAATATTA